>NW_011244311.1:0-369 GCF_000146605.3 Meleagris gallopavo | reverse complement strand
CGTGGAAACAGCAAGGAAGTGGAATCTGCATTTCCCGGCATGCCCCGGAACCTCACTTTGCTGACTGGTCATTGTCTGCCCAGCAGGTAAGGCGATGCACACCCGCCAGCGTTTACCCATTCCAGAGCCCGGCACAATAGGGTTCCCCCAGAGCTCTGAATTGCGCTTCATGGTGCCCAGAAGGCTGCCTATCCTCTTTGTTCTGTGTCTTGCTTGTCTCTTGGTCTTGCACTGTTTTCACTATTACATTCTCTTGTCCTCCTCTTTTTGTGTTCCTTGCCCCATTCCCTTGGCCTAATGAACCCCTTGGCTTTGTGTTGCCACATTCATGTCGGCATTCAGTTTTGGCGTTCCCTGCCGTATTGTCTG
>NW_011244310.1:0-428 GCF_000146605.3 Meleagris gallopavo | reverse complement strand
GGCAGAGACATAGTATTCGAGAGGTAGGCGAGTGCATTCTGCATGTAGCCAAGGCGAAGTGCAAACCGCTCCTTTCCGATGTGCGCACAGGAGCCCGCTCACTCGTCGGAGAAAGCAGCCGGCTGAAGTGGCCCGTTCTCGGCAAGCGAGAAACACGAGATCGCTGCTGACGGCTGAAAGCGGCGTTCGGGGAGAACGCGATTTCTCGGCCAGCTCCGGCAAAGTCTCCGGAGCGGTTCAGCGCGAATGCCGCTTTCTACGCGTGAGAGCGAAGGAGTGCGATTCCGATGCCGACAAGTGCGAATTCAGCCTCCTGCACTACCTGCGAGTGGGGGTTTTTTCTGCGCAGTCCTGAAAGGATCTCTCCCCACTTTCTGAAACGCTCTCCCTGAGAGCACTACAGCTGTCGCTCCTCGAACTTGCAAATG
>NW_011244309.1:0-567 GCF_000146605.3 Meleagris gallopavo | reverse complement strand
CTTGAGTCTGTAACAGTTTTAACACTTGATTTAATGCATATAACTCACAAGTTTGAGCTGACCAATTACTAGGCAAGCTTCCCATTTCCTCAACTTTCCCTTCTGTCCTTTGATGATTTTATAGCCATTATGTCGTCTTCGTTGTACCATACCACTCTAGAGGAGCCATCTATAAACAGTATTTCTTCTTAATCGAAGGGTATATCTTGTCAGTCTGACATTATCTTTGTTTTATAATTGATTAAACAATTATGTTCCACATTCACTGTATCTTCAGTTCCCTTTGATAAGGAGGCAAGATTCAGGATAGAATCAATGACTATAGTTAAATTGTCTTTTTCAATTAATATGGCTTCATATTTCAGTATCCTGGAGTCTGTTAGCCACCTTCCTGCCTTCTGAGTAAGGATATTCCTTACTTGGTGTGGGGTAACAGCAATCAAATCACCCTCCAAAGGTTAATTTCCTGCTCTCTTTCACCAGTAAGGCAGCTGCTGCTACTGCCTGAACACACTCTAGCAAGCCCTGAGATAAAAGGTCTAGTAATTTAGACAGGTATGCTGTGGG
>NW_011244308.1:0-412 GCF_000146605.3 Meleagris gallopavo | reverse complement strand
AGGAAGCAATGGCACGTCCCCACCCTCCAACCAAAGACAAAGATGAGGGCTGTGCATAATGAGCAGTTCTCAGACAAGATGGAAGCCAAAATGGTGTTGGGTACCTGAGCCTTCTCTGGTGGTAAGCAACATGGTGCACAGAGTGCAGCCATGTGCTCCGAGCAAGGAGCACAGGTTTGTGCAAGCGGCCCGGATGCAGGGCAGTGCCTTCATGACTGTATTGTGTCCAACAGGTGGCAGCAGAGCTGCGGTGCTCCCAAGTGCCGTAACAACTGCACGGAGAGATGTGTTGGTCTCGGTGGAAACAGCAAGGAAGTGGAATGTGCATTTCCCGGCATGCCCCGGAACCTCACTTTGCTGACTGGTCATTGTCTGCCCAGCAGGTAAGGGCGATGCACACCCGCCAGCGTTT
>NW_011244307.1:0-304 GCF_000146605.3 Meleagris gallopavo | reverse complement strand
CCTGAAATATTACATTTTCTCACCAAAATACCAGTTGTCTCCCCTAACAATATAGGCAATATTCTCCCAGAAATACCAGCTTTCTCGCCCAAAACACAACGTTTCCTACCAGAAATACCAGGATTCTCCCCCAAAATAGGACATTTTCTGACAGGAATTGCAGTTTTCTCCCATAAATACCACATTTTCTCACAGAAATACCAGTTTTCCCTCCGAAAATAGGTCATTTTGTCCTAGAAAGTGGATCTTCCCCCCAAAATACGCCATTTTCACCCAGAAATTGCAATATTCTACCCAGAAATAT
>NW_011244306.1:0-338 GCF_000146605.3 Meleagris gallopavo | reverse complement strand
TCCACCAAAGAACAACGGCACTACTCCAAAGGAAGCACTCCCCAGGTTCAGATGCTGCCCCTACTCTTCCCAGCCCTTCAATGGGATCAGGGAGGGGTGGAGCCTGGCTCTGCCCCACTCCACAGCCAAACTGCCCCCAGCTGTGCTCGCAGGGCTGCACCCCGCCCCAGGTGTTGCCACAAAAACAGGAGGGCAAGGGAATGCCCAGGCAAAGGCAAGGGCCAAGAGAACATGGAAGGAAATGCCAAGGATGAAATGCCATACAATACGGCAGGGAACGCCAAAACTGAATGCCGACATGAATGTGGCAACACAAAGCCAAGGGGTCATTAGGCCAA
>NW_011244305.1:0-320 GCF_000146605.3 Meleagris gallopavo | reverse complement strand
GTAGCAGAAGCCAGCACCGCCCGTGCTGCAGCTGCCCCTCCCGCTCCCAGCGCCGAATCCCCAAATCCCTCCCTCCTCCAAGGCAGAGACCGCCGCCGTATCCACCTCCTATGGAACTGCTGCCGCCCACCACAGCTGCGGGGACAAGGAAGGGTGTGGGGTTACCACCAGCAGAGCCAGGGAGCGCAGGGAGCAGGGGCAGGCTAGTACTTACAGATGCTCACGTTGCTCTGGCACTCCCCAGACATCCTGCAAGGAAAAGAGATGGAGCGTCAGCACCGCCCCACCAGCTTGGGTCCATCACGCTCCATAGGACCACG
>NW_011244304.1:0-380 GCF_000146605.3 Meleagris gallopavo | reverse complement strand
GTAAACAGTATTTCCTGATAACCAACCTAAACCTCCGCTGGTGAAACTGCCTGCACTGCCTGCACTGCCTGCACTAATCACACTAATTTGCTCTGTCAGCAGAAATTAGCCATCACTAACTGCCTGCACTAACTGCACTGCCTGTACTAACTGCCAGCAGTAACTGCCTGCTCTGCAAGCAGAGAATCTGTGATGAGGCGAGAAAGGAGCAGATGTTGTCCAGCTGGAACATCTCCTGGCCAAACAACGTGAGCATGCTCAGGCAGGCAGGACCCCAAGAAGCAAATGCCAGTGCCAGTGCTACCGACACTGCTCAGGGTATGCTGGACACCTGCACCACGACATCGAGGGTGGAGGGCCCCTTTCCTGTGCCAGGAGAG
>NW_011244303.1:0-354 GCF_000146605.3 Meleagris gallopavo | reverse complement strand
TTTTTAATCCATGACATTACTTCAGCCTCTTTTTTCTTTGTATTATTATGTTCTTAATATTATCCCATGAAAGGAGTTTATCAAAGTCTTTTTGAAAACCCAGATATATTTTACCAACGTGTTTGTTATATCAGTTATTTGTAGAGATACTTAATGATTTCTAGCAGGTTGAAGAGCTATGGGGTTTTTTTGCATTGTTTTTTTTTTTAATTTAATTTAAAGACAACTGTGCATTATTTTCTATCATTGCATTTAAATGCTTTATGATGCTCTTATTTGCCTTTTTCCTTAGGCTATAATAACTTTGATCTTCTTGATTTTAATACAAACATTATCTGTTCCTACTAATCTTCT
>NW_011244302.1:0-440 GCF_000146605.3 Meleagris gallopavo | reverse complement strand
TGTTAGAGTTCAGCACAACATCCTGGTAAAAATAGCTTGTGTGTGCTAAAGCTCTGCCTGGGTCAACAGCCTGGTGGCCTAACCATCTGTAAGAGAGATGTGTGCAGCCAGCCTTGGTCATCAAATGTGGCTCTAGGAGAAGGCCACCCACTTAGTGTATGAAGGCAGAGGATGTAATCTTTCTAGATTTCAGGGAGGCCTTTGATGCTGTCCCTCGTGGCATCCTTCCAGACAAGTCATCCAAAGGTGAGATGGACAGGTGCAGGCTCTAGGGAGTGGCTCAGTGGCAGAGCTCAAGGAGTCCTAGTGAATGGGGCTCCCATTGACTTGGATGCAGGAGAGGCGTGCATCCTCTGCAGGTTTCTTTTCCATAGCTGCTGATATGTAAGTGGGAAGTGCTGGAGGCTCCCTGGAGGGATGAGAGGCCTTAGGGAAGAATC
>NW_011244301.1:0-370 GCF_000146605.3 Meleagris gallopavo | reverse complement strand
CCAGTTTTTGCCCGCAAGTAGGCCATTTTCTCTCAGAAATGGCAGTTTTCTCCCCCAACATGACGTTTTCTCCCAGGAATTGCACCTTTCTTCCTGAAATATTACATTTTCTCACCAAAATACCAGTTGTCTCCCAACAATATGGCAAGTATCTCCCAGAAATACCCCGTTTTCTCGCCCAAAAACACAACGTTTCCTTCCAGAAATACCAGGATTCTCCCCCAAAATAGGACATTTTCTGTCCAGGAATTGCAGTTTTCTCCCAGAAATATCACATTTTTCTCAGAAATACCAGTTTTCCCTCCGAACGTAGGACATTTTCTCCAAGAAAGTGGAGATTTTCCCCCCAAAATACGCCATTTTCACCCAG
>NW_011244300.1:0-578 GCF_000146605.3 Meleagris gallopavo | reverse complement strand
GAGCTGTGAGCTCTGCTTTTCTGGAGGATCTCAAGCTGGATGGCTGTCATTAATAGGGCTATGTGCTAATTGCATCCATGCGGTGGGTGTTTTTTAAGGGCATTGTGTGCATCCTTGTTGTGTTGTAAATGATGTTCTGCGTCTCTTCTGATTTCATTTTGCAGCCTGATGGAGTTGAAGGATTGCCTGGGCTCCTCCAGTCAGTGGTGTGAGATGTGTCCAGCAGGTAATGAACATCATGCACCCCACTGTTGGTGCGCTGCTTGTATGCAGGTAGGTTTGCGATGTGATCCGATTCCCCCCATGCTGACCATCCACAGCTAGATCAAGTTGCTCAGAGTCTGAGCCAGGCTCACCTTGAAAGGGCCAGCACATCCACCATGTCTCTGGCAACCTGTGCCACTGCCTCAGCACCCTCACTGTACAAGACATTTTCCTTAGATTTCACCTCCATTTTCCCTTGTTCTTTCCTTTAGGTATTGAAAGGCTGTTACCAGGTTCCCTTGGAGCCTTCACTTCTCCAGGCTGAACAGCCCAGCTCTCCTTGCTTACAGGAGAGGGGTTCCATCCTTGGGTTC
>NW_011244299.1:0-367 GCF_000146605.3 Meleagris gallopavo | reverse complement strand
TGGGGTGAGTGATTCCTGCTTTGATTTCAGAGCTGTGAGCTCTGCTTTTCTTGGAGGATCTCAAGCTGGATGGCTGTAATTAATTAGGGCTATGTGCTAATTGCATCCATGCGGTGTTTTTTAAGGTCATTGTGTGCATCCTTGTTGTGTTTTAAATTATGTTCTGCGTCTCTTCTGATTTCATTTTGCAGCCTGATGGAGTTGAAGGATTGCCTGGGCTCCTCCAGTCAGTGGTGTGAGATGTGTCCAGCAGGTAATGAACATCATGCACCCCATGTTGGTGCGCTGCTTGTATGCAGGTAGGTTTGCGATGTGATCCGACTCCCCCATGCTGACCATCCACAGCTAGATCAAGTTGCTCAGAGTC
>NW_011244298.1:0-619 GCF_000146605.3 Meleagris gallopavo | reverse complement strand
CCTGCCACGCCTGTTACCACCTTCCGGACCCTGCTACTTCATGCTGGCAGACAAATGTCTTTGCACTTTCCTCCCCTGCCCCCAGTTGGAGGAAAAGTCATCATCTCCACTTGACAGGCTGGAGCAGTAGCAAGTTGCACCTGTGAGTAAAAACAAGCCCTTTTAATCCCCAGAGGGAAGAAACCGCCAACAAAAGGCTGCAGCGGGGCTCTCTCTGGACCCCCTGTTGTCTCAGCACAGCTCACAGTCACTTACAGTGCACACAGCACCTACAAAAGCACCACGCTGCTACAAGGAAGGAAAACAAACCCACGACGCTCTGCAGGGCTCCGAGCTCTCAGTGGGTGACGCCTGCTCCGTGTACACAGCGTGCACACAAACTGCACCTCATCTCTTCCCATTTATCCCCCCACCATTTCTGCAGGCATTTAGAGGCACTAAACGTCTCTGAGTGGAAGGCTCGTGGACAAGACTGCATGCACAGGACACTTCTCACTTCTTTGGTGCGAGAGCACTGCTTGTCTACATGACCAATATTTTGCAAACAACCACCAACAACCATCACAACTAACAACTGAAATGGCATTTCCCTGCAAAAAAAACAACCAACAAAAGGACA
>NW_011244297.1:0-392 GCF_000146605.3 Meleagris gallopavo | reverse complement strand
CTGCTCTGCATGGAAGGAAGGGGGCCGGGGTGCCCCCGGCCAGCCCCCCTCCCCCTGGGGTCAGGGCATGCTGGGAGGGGAAATCAGCTACAGAGCAGACAATTTTCAGCTTGACTGGTTTTACTTTCTCTACCAGGCCTCACAAAAAACAAACTGACAAAACAAAGGACACAAAATTAATGACCCATGTGTTCTGTCAATTGACTCTTTAGTAACAGTGGCTAGTTCACCTTTAATTTTTTTTTCTTTTTTTTTTTTCACTTTGAGCAAGTAGCCGTAGGCTGTGGTTAGGGTTCATTTAAAAATTCTTCAAAGGCGTCACCTGGTTTTCAATAATTTGTTAGCTGTAGTTTCTGTGGCTAACAAACAATGTAAAAGAGTTTATTCAAAGT
>NW_011244296.1:0-420 GCF_000146605.3 Meleagris gallopavo | reverse complement strand
TCTCAATTTCAATCAGATTGTATTATATTGTGTTATCTTGCATTCCGATATCATAATTAGTAAAATAAGTTTTCCTCCATAGATTGTTGCCGCTGTTTTTTTTGTTTTCCTCCCTTCTTTCCATTTTGTGGGCTGGGAAGGGGAGGGCAGGGGCCTATCGCCCCCCTGTCACGGGTGTAGATTGATCTCGTTAACTCCGTGACAGATTTTGGTGGAGAATGCGGGCATAGTTCTATTTCTTAGCTTTTAGAACGAATCTCTCTCTCTGCTCTTAGAGAGCTTCGTTAGGGAGCATTATCAGTAGTTTAGGTTTCTGTGCTGGAAAACTTGACCTTGAAAGACTAGGCGTGCTGCCAGTGTTCTGGGATATTTGTAAACTTTGAGTACTGCTCAGTCCTGGGTAGTGCCTTTTCTTTTTTT
>NW_011244295.1:0-382 GCF_000146605.3 Meleagris gallopavo | reverse complement strand
AGGTAGCTGATTTTCATTTTCTAATACCTGATCTTTGTCTCTGCTTGATTTAAAGCATTCAGCAGTGGCCATGCCACTGTGGATGCAGCTAATTGCCTTTCCTTCGTAGTTAAGACATCTTTGTCCAGTCCCTGAAAGTATTCTGTTAAGCGTACTGGGGAAATACTCGCCAAAGTACGCAGGGGACCCCATTTCTCAATTATAGTTGCCAGTTGATAAGAAGGAGATCCCAGAAACCCTGGGATCTGCCCGGGGATCATTTTTAACTAGGGGAATGGTGTTCTCCCCCTTGACCCATTTATAGAAACCCCATAAAAGAGACATGATGTAAAGTGGATTTACATCAAACAATTGCCTGGCTCGCCAATTGTTTAATCAATGG
>NW_011244294.1:0-302 GCF_000146605.3 Meleagris gallopavo | reverse complement strand
GCAAGCAGCAAGGCACTCCTCTGTATAAGAAATTAAACAGAGAAATGCAATAGAATACAGACCTGGAATCAAACCTGGGTGTGAGGATGGAGGCGCCCCCTCCGAGCACAGAGATCAAGATTTCTGCCAGTAGCTGGAGTGATAAAGCTGCTTTTGCTTGATCTGCTCAAAAGGAAGCATGTAAGTAGAGCCCTGCTCTCAGAAGAATAATTTTAAACAGACACGTAAGCACTGTCTTACCAAAGACTTAGATGAGACAACCCAGGGTTCTTGCAGATCGCCCTACAGCACGGCATGCCTAC
>NW_011244293.1:0-486 GCF_000146605.3 Meleagris gallopavo | reverse complement strand
GGGCCAGCAAAGCCTGTGTCAAGGCCTTACCAGGAATGTCGCTGTTGGTGTAGATGAGCCCGTGGGCCTGTGCCACTCGTTGCGACAGGTGGAACCTGGGGACAATCATGGGCCTGGTCCCCTCCGCAGATGCGCTTTCTCAGGATGTAGAAAGTAGCCAAGGACGTCTACGGCCACACCCTGGAACCAGTAGAGAGCAGAGGAACACAGATGTAGGTTTGGATGGACAAACGTGCTCTGTCTGCTCCAGAGGTGCAGAGGAGAAGGAGGGGACTCTTCCGAAAGCTTTGGGTCAGGGCCACTGACGAGAAGGCCGTGATTCTTTCTCCTTTTTCCCTCATAACGCAGAAGGAAAGAAAAAGCCAAACAAACAAACACCTTGGAGCTATGCACGGACTTCAGGGTAGGACGCTGAGCAATTGCAGAAGCCCTGAGAAGTGCCCCAGGCTTTCTGCTGGCTTCTGCCTCCCAGCAGGGAGGGATGGT
>NW_011244292.1:0-366 GCF_000146605.3 Meleagris gallopavo | reverse complement strand
AAGGGCGTGCTAGGTGTAAGAGCAGCATCTGAATCTGGAGGACTGCTTCCTTTGGGTGTGGGTGAGCCCTTAGAATGGGTGAGTGATTCCTGCTTTCTTTTCTAGAGCTGTGAGCTCTGCTTTTCTGGAGGATCTCAAGCTGGATGGCTGTCATTAATAGGGCTATGTGCTAATTGCATCCATGCGGTGGGTGTTTTTTAAGGGCATTGTGTGCATCCTTGTTGTGTTTTAAATTATGTTCTGCGTCTCTTCTGATTTCATTTTGCAGCCTGATGGAGTTGAAGGATTGCCTGGGCTCCTCCAGTCAGTGGTGTGAGATGTGTCCAGCAGGTAATGAACATCATGCACCCCATGTTGGTGCGCTGC
>NW_011244291.1:0-403 GCF_000146605.3 Meleagris gallopavo | reverse complement strand
GAACCAACCCTAAACCTCCCCTCGTCTCACTTGAAACCATTCCCCTTCGTCCTATCGCTATCCACCCTCCTAAACAGTCGTTGCCCCCTCCCTGCTTATGCGCTCCCTTCGAGTCTTGGAAGGCTGTCATCAGCTATCTCCAGAGCTTTCTCTTCTCCCACAGAAACAATCCCAGTTCCCTCAACATTTCTTTCTAAGAGAGGTGCTCCAGCCTCTGATCATCTTCGTGGCCCTTCTCTGGACCTGCTCCAAAAGCTCCACATCATTCCCGTGCTGGAGCCCCAGGCCTGGACGCAGTGCTGCACATGGGGCCGCACACCAGAGCCGAGTAGAGGGGGACAATCACCTCCCTCTCCCTGCTGGTCGCTCCTCTTTGAATGCAGCCCAGGATACAGTTGGCCTT
>NW_011244290.1:0-500 GCF_000146605.3 Meleagris gallopavo | reverse complement strand
CTCTCAGGGAGAGCGTTCAGAAGAGGGAGAGATCCTTTCAGGACTTCGGAGAAAAAACCCCACTCGCAGGGGTGTTTTTTAAGGGTCATTGTGTGCATCCTTGTTGTGTTTTAAATGATGTTCTGCATCTCTTCTGATTTCATTTTGCAGCCTGATGGAGTTGAAGGATTGCCTGGGCTCCTCCAGTCAGTGGTGTGAGATGTGTCCAGCAGGTAATGAACATCATGCACCCCATGTTGGTGCGCTGCTTGTATGCAGGTAGGTTTGCGATGTGATCCGACTCCCCCATGCTGACCATCCACAGCTAGATCAAGTTGCTCAGAGTCTGAGCCAGGCTCACCTTGAAAGGGCCAGCACATCCACCATGTCTCTGGCAACCTGTGCCACTGCCTCAGCACCCTCGCTGTACAAGACATTTTCCTTAGATTTCACCTCCATTTTCCCTTGTTCTTTCCTTTAGGTATTGAAAGGCTGTTACCAGGTTCCCTTGGAGCCTTCAC
>NW_011244289.1:0-462 GCF_000146605.3 Meleagris gallopavo | reverse complement strand
AGCAATGGCAGTCCCCACCTCACCTCACCAAAGCAAAGATGAGGGCTGTGCATAATGAGCAGTTCTCAGACAAGATGGAAGCAAAAATGGTGTTGGGTAGCTGAGCCTTCTCTGGTGGTAAGCAACATCGTGCACAGAGTGCAGCCATGTGCTCCGAGCAAGGAGCACAGGTTTGTGCAAGAGGCCCGGATGCAGGGCAGTGCCTTCATGACTGTATTGTGTCCAACAGGTGGCAGCAGAGCTGCGGTGCTCCCAAGTGCCGTTAACAACTGCCCGGAGAGATGTGTTGGTCTCTGTGGAAACAGCAAGGAAGTGGAATCTGCATTTCCCAGCATGCCCCGGAACCTCACTTTGCTGACTGGTCATTGTCTGCCCAGCAGGTAAGGGCGATGCACAGCCGCCAGCGTTTACCCATTCCAGAGCCCGGCACAATAGGGTTCCCCCAGAGCTCTGAATTGCGCT
>NW_011244288.1:0-375 GCF_000146605.3 Meleagris gallopavo | reverse complement strand
TTCTGCATTGCAATGCATTGGATTTTTTCCAGTGTTTGTTTATTTCCCTTTTGTTCTATTCTTGGAACTGCTTTTCCTTTCCTGAGTGTATTCCCCTCTGTTTGTGAGGATTTCAAGTGATTTTGCTTTACTCTGCTTGGCTTTTTTTACGTACTCGTTCTTTCTTTTCCTGGTTTTTCCTGGGCTTTGGTTTGCTCTTTGGTTATTGTTAGTATGCTGGCCTTGCATTGCTGTTAAATTTTGGTTCTTTCTTTCCATTGTTAAGCACTGGTGAGCTTTGTTCTCTCTTTACTTTGCTAGGATTCTTTGCTTTGCCATGCTAGTGTATTGAATTCATTGGCTTTCCTCTTGTATTTCTCATCCTCGCTTTGCTTT
>NW_011244287.1:0-455 GCF_000146605.3 Meleagris gallopavo | reverse complement strand
AGGCTTCTCTTTCTGTATCAACAACACCTAACATACTAACAAAAATAAATTCTGGTACAAATAATTCCCAGATATGGGACTGTGGAAAATACAGACTCAGATCAAAGAAGTCATTCTACTTCACGTATCTTACAAAAACTAATGGAAACCTAGGAATAAGATAGGAGTTTCATACTCCATGGCATCCTTCCTCCCCTGGAAAGGCAAAATGGATGAATCAGACATTAAAGAAACATCTGTCAAAAGTGGTTTTGGAAACTAAGCTCCCATGGACTAAATGCTTACCCCTAGCACTGCTAAGAATCAGAACTTTCCCTACCTGAGAAAGGGGATGGAATTCTTCAGTTTGAAACTAAAGATGTATTTTTCAAAAACTATATACTTGTTATCTTTACCTTCTCTCACACACCAAGGACTGTTGGCCCAAGCCATGCCACTAGAGTTTGCCATCCACA
>NW_011244286.1:0-576 GCF_000146605.3 Meleagris gallopavo | reverse complement strand
GTCATTACATTCTGCTTTTCCTCCCCTTCCCTGTCTGTATCCTTGTTCGCTTGCCTGCCTGCTTCCTCTTAACTTTGCCTTTACTGGCTTTGCTTTGCTTCTGTTCTTCTTTTTATTCTAATTTTGGATGTTTTTTACTGCTCGTTTTGTTTCACTCATTTCATTATTGCTCTTTTCTTTGGCATTATTTTTTTCTTTCTTCTCATTTCTCTACTTTTCAAATGATTTTTCTTTGGTTTCCTTTCCTTTTCATTGATTTCCCTTTTATTTCCATTGCTTTGTCCATTGCTTTGCTTTGCTCTTTTATTTTCCTTTCATACCTTTTCTTTGCGCTGCTCTGCATTCCTTAATGGTTTTCTCTCTTTGCTTTGGTTTCCTTTCTGCTTTGCTTTGCTTTTTTTCTTTATTGTCATTTATTTATTTATTTCTTCTGTCCTTTGAAAAATTTGGGATGGCAGTTCCTTGTTTTTACTTTCTTTGAACCCTTTGTTTTGCCATCATGTTGCATTCTATGTCTTTGCTCTTTCTTGGTATTTCTTTGCTTTGCCTTCCAGTTTTTGTACTTTTTTTCCCCCT
>NW_011244285.1:0-383 GCF_000146605.3 Meleagris gallopavo | reverse complement strand
GCAAGGAAGTGGAATCTGCATTTCCCGGCCATGCCCCGGAACCTCACTTTGCTGACTGGTCATTGTCTGCCCAGCAGGTAAGGGCGATGCACACCCGCCCAGCGTTTACCCATTCCAGAGCCCGGCACAATAGGGTTCCCCCCAGAGCTCTGAATTGCGCTTCATGGTGCCCAGAAGGCTGCCTATCCTCTTTGTTCTGTGTCTTGCTTGTCTCTGGTCTTGCACTGTTTTCACTATTACATTCTCTTGTCCTCCCGATTTTTGTGTTCCTTGCCCCATTCTCTTGGCCTAATGACCCCTTGGCTTTGTGTTGCCACATTCATGTCGGCATTCAGTTTTGGCGTTCCCTGCCGTATTGTCTGGGCCGTCATCCTTGGCATTTC
>NW_011244284.1:0-443 GCF_000146605.3 Meleagris gallopavo | reverse complement strand
TGGACTACCTGCAAATGTGAAGTTCCTAGTGTAGGGTTTGCTTTCAGAAGCTTAACCCCTTTTGCCTACCTCTGGAGTGCCAAGGGAAATGATTTCTATTCCTAGAGCTGTTTATCTACTTGAGAAGACTAAAAGCTGAGTCATATTTTAAGGCATTTCTCAGATTTGACTAGAGTGTTGGGATGGGGAGAAAGGAGTCAATTCTTATATCCTTTTAGTTGAGAAAAATCTAAAAAGGATGGAAACTGTATTCAATCAAATAGCAAAGACAAAAAGGCTCATGAGCTGGTCAAGATTTGTGTTGTGTGGGTTTTGGAGTGTCTCTTGGTTTGGTTTATTGTTTTGGGTTTTTTTTTGTGAATTGACAAAGCAGTAGTTTTCAATGGAATGAATGCTCTTAAGAGTCAATGAAAGAAGATTACTCTCTTGGTCCACATCTGGGC
>NW_011244283.1:0-429 GCF_000146605.3 Meleagris gallopavo | reverse complement strand
TATTATGCTGAATCAAACATATCCCAGAAATTCCTTCCAACTGGCTGTTTTTAGTTTGTCTGATTTTGGTCTCAGATTTAAACTATTGTCTTTTTTTTTTTTTTTTCTAGTTATGTAGTATAACAGGAATGCATGAATTCTTTTGCATTCTACTTTGCATGGATTTTAAACCATTTAAGAAATGTCACATTTTTAATGCAATTAAGCAAGATACAATTCTGTGTGAAAAGTCTGTGATCAGAAGGAAAAAGAGCAACAAAAGGTTAAAACATGCTTTGAGAAGTAGTAGAAATAACATCAGAAAGAGAGCTGTAAAGAAAATAAGATCAACAATCAGCAGTTGCAGAAGATATTACTACAAAATCACCCTGGTGTTGTTGGTTAAAATCACAGTTTTCTAAAGTATCATTTCTTAATGAGTTTTATACT
>NW_011244282.1:0-444 GCF_000146605.3 Meleagris gallopavo | reverse complement strand
AAATTAAATTGCAAAGTGCAGTCTCCATGAGAAAGTAAGTAGTTGCACGGTATACGCCAGCTACTATCATGTATTTTCTTGAGGGTTTTAGATACTTATCTATGTTATTATTATTTTTTCAAGATTTTTTTTTTTTTCTTAGTGTCTCTAATCATGACTTACTGTTCCTGAGTGATGGGACCTTGGAACTGCATTTTTCTCCAGAAGTGTCTGCATATCAGTTGAATGTGAAAAGATTTTTTCAAATTAGGACCAACTCCCTTTTTTTTTTAAATAACTTCATAGCATAATTTAGTATTAAAGTTCCTACTAATTTATACACAGATTAAAATGCTTAAGAAGCAGAGAATAGCATGCTCACCTTCCTCTATAGATCTCATTTTTACATAAGGAAGCTGCATGAAATAATCTTTTGCTTTCACTGAGAAAACAGCAATACCAAGA
>NW_011244281.1:0-309 GCF_000146605.3 Meleagris gallopavo | reverse complement strand
CAAGGTTAATATTCCAGAACCCCACTTAGAGCATGGTTTTTTGCCCAAAGAGTTAACTTTACTAAACCTTTTTTAATATAAAAGGTCCAATTTCCTAATGATTTATGTCCCTGAACAAATCAACTTAATAGCACAATTTCTGGAAATATTACAAGCAAAGAGATAAGTTTTTACATTCATCAAAGCAGTTTAAACCCTTTTTTTTTTTGTAGAAGCATTAAAAAGATTTAGCAGTTTAAGGGGAGATCAAGGATATTTTCACACAATTATTTGAAATTATTAAAAATTCCTCTGCTTTTTCTAAAATGT
>NW_011244280.1:0-421 GCF_000146605.3 Meleagris gallopavo | reverse complement strand
ATTTTTGTCAACAGCAAAATTTGTTGCAATGGGTACCACAGAAGCAGATAGCAGCAAAAAGACAAAGGAAATTTGGCTAGGAGGCCTCTCAGGGAATATTTCCAGTGGGACATACAGAAGCCCAGTATGTAGTTAATGGGAAAAGATGGGGCTACGCATTCTGGCATGTCCTTGCCTTTTGGACTTTGTAGCCTTCAACTCTTTTTTGCCTCTACACAGAAGGAAAACGCAAAGCAAACCGTAAGCAAACTCAATGTGATTGATAAGGGAAGCAGCTCACCAGGGCAGCTACCACAGCATCTTCTTTTCTCTTAACTTTGAGGTCCGTAACTGCTTACGTGGTGCTGGGGCAGGTCCAGGGTGTGCTGCTGGAGTTAGCACACTATCTCTGCTCTGTTGCAGAATCCTCTGAACCTTCTCC
>NW_011244279.1:0-375 GCF_000146605.3 Meleagris gallopavo | reverse complement strand
AATCATTTTATGGAGATCCCAACAAAATTTCATGGAACAGAGTGATGATTGGGTGGTTTTGGGGGACAAACTATTCCTGTCACCCAAACGTGGGTTAAAAACTGGGGGTTTGGGCGTCTCCCACCCCGGGAGTATAAGGTATCTATTGCCCCAGTCCAGAAATACATCTTGGGCATAGATATTCTATGCGGTCTGGCTCTCCACACAACCGTGGGAGAGTTCAGACTGCGACAGAGATGTATTAGGATCCGGGCGGTGCAGGTAATATTAAGAGGCCATGCGAAACATCGGGCCAATTTGCCTGCCGAAACCGCGCCGGGTTACTAATGTGAGACAGTACAGACTCCCGGGTGGGCAGGACGAAATATCAAAAAC
>NW_011244278.1:0-522 GCF_000146605.3 Meleagris gallopavo | reverse complement strand
AGGATCTGAAGCTGGATGGCTGTAATTAATAGGCGTATGTGCTAATTGTCATCCGTGCGGTGTTTTTTAAGGGTCGTATTGTGTGCATCCTTGTTGTGTTGTAAATTATGTTCTGCGTCTCTTCTGATTTCATTTTGCAGCCTGATGGAGTTGAAGGATTGCCTGGGCTCCTCCAGTCAGTGGTGTGAGATGTGTCCAGCAGGTAATGAACATCATGCACCCCATGTTGGTGCGCTGCTTGTATGCAGGTAGGTTTGCGATGTGATCCGACTGCCCCATGCTGACCATCCACAGCTAGATCAAGTTGCTCAGAGTCTGAGCCAGGCTCACCTTGAAAGGGCCAGCACATCCACCATGTCTCTGGCAACCTGTGCCACTGCCTCAGCACCCTCACTGTACAAGACATTTTCCTTAGATTTCACCTCCATTTTTCCCTTGTTCTTTCCTTTAGGTATTGAAAGGCTGTTACCAGGTTCCCTTGGAGCCTTCACTTCTCCAGGCTGAACAGCCCAGCTCTCCTTG
>NW_011244277.1:0-613 GCF_000146605.3 Meleagris gallopavo | reverse complement strand
AAGATCAGGCACCAGAATCATTCCATTTTTACATGGAATTCTCTTTTGATGAGAGGACTCGTGCGTGTCTTCAGGTGTTGACTTCCCTCTCCCTCTTTATCACTCATCGAATGACTCGATATATCTCTCTCTTTTTTTTAAATACTGCTGTCTAATACCTGCCACAATATTAGCATTCATTCCCAGGGGAATATAGCAGCCAGAAATAATGCTGATCCCCGAGTGGACCAGAATAATCTGTTCATTCTGCAGGGAATAGCTATCCTTATTCAATAATAATATTGAAATTAAGAAATAACACTTTGTCTTTTAACATGGGAAGACAATACAAATAAAAGGGGAATTTCCTAATGAGTCTGTTATTAAAACAGTATCTAGAGGAAACCTGAGCATTCAGTTAACTGAAATGTGTCTTTTTTTTTTCCTTGGTTTGAGTACAATACTTGACATCAATACCGCAAGTATTTTCAGTGCTACCTGGGAATAAGGAGAGGATGAAGGCAGGAGGCTTTGAAAAGTCACTTCTGATTTTGCTCATTTAAAGCCTGAGTATTTCAAAAGCAATGTGGGCCAAATTTTCAAGTGTTGATAGTCCCCAGTTGGATCCAGTTTT
>NW_011244276.1:0-470 GCF_000146605.3 Meleagris gallopavo | reverse complement strand
GTGCAGCACTGCGTCCGAGGCCTGGGGCGTCCAGGCACGGGAATGATGTGGAGCTTTGGAGCAGGTCCAGAGAGGGGCCACGAAGATGATCAGAGGGCTGGAGTCCCTCTCTTAGAAAGAAAATGTTGACGGGAACTGGGATTGTTTGTGTGGGAGAAGAGAAAGCTCTGGAGATAGCTCATGACAGCCTTCCAAGACTCGAAGGGAGCGCATAAGCAGGAGGGGGCAACGGCTGTTTAGGAGGGTGGATAGCGATAGGACAAGGGGAAATGGTTTTCAAGTGAGACAGGGGAGGTTTAGGTTGGTTATTAGGAGGCAGCTTTTCACGCCCAGGGTGGTGACGCACTGGAATGTGTGCTTGAGAGTCACTTCCAGGATGATCTGCTCCATGATCCGTGACCAGCACAGAGGTGAGACTGACATGCTGGTAGTTCCCCGCGTCACACTTTCTATCCTTCCTAAGAGGTGTG
>NW_011244275.1:0-486 GCF_000146605.3 Meleagris gallopavo | reverse complement strand
CCACACTTTTACTACTGCAGACTGACATGTTGCCTCTCATCAAGGAGGGTAAGGACTGCCCCCAACTCATACAAAATCATGGCCTAGACATGATATAGTTTTTACTGAAGAACTTAGAAGTTAAAAACAAAGGAAAGACAAAAAAATAAAAAATAAAAAAATAAAAAACCCTACAGGAAAAAAACCTTTCAACTGATACATGGTACCACCTGAAATTCCTAAATTCCTCCTAACAGCTCTAGTAAGTTTTAGGACAAAATATTCAATCTACCCTGTTGTGCATGATATAGGTCATGTCCATTTTATCTGGCCAAGAATAAACACACTGGCATACTCACATCTGAGCACACAGACTAGTATCAGTGAACACAAAGTTGTATTTTACAAGTCTGAAAGATGTTGGCAAAAATCAATATTACATAGATCATTACATATAAAATGATTCCTTAAGAGTTTCTTACTCTCCTCACCCCCCTTCTTTCTTAT
>NW_011244274.1:0-481 GCF_000146605.3 Meleagris gallopavo | reverse complement strand
TCTTGATGTGCCTAAAATACTAATGCTAACGAAAAGACTAAATATTGCCTTTATACAGAGTAATTGGAACTGGCTACAGAAAAGTTATTAACTCAATCTGCTATGGATGCGTATCTTTTGTTGCTTTGTTTGTTTTTACCAATATGTATTCTTCTTTAGTCCCAGAAACAGGGAAGGAAATCCCTTTCTCTAACTCGGAAAAAAACCCAACAACCTAAACAAACAAATATGTCTATAATTGAAATACATATGCTGAGCTAATGAGAAAAACCCTTAATCTCTGAAAAAATATTTGAATATCTAATTTACAATATTTACAATAAAGACAAAGGTTTATAGCTTGCAAGATGCCTTAATTCTTTTCAATATAGTCAGCCATATATGTTCTGCAGATGGCTATGCAATTGGTAACAGTGATTTGTTTCCTGGCAGGTAAAGTATATCCTCATATACTGCTCTGCATCGCATATTTTAAGAGCTT
>NW_011244273.1:0-381 GCF_000146605.3 Meleagris gallopavo | reverse complement strand
TTTTTTCTTTTGCATTCCTTTCTTCCCATTAGTTTTTCTTTTCTAAGAGTAATCCTTTTCATTTTCCTTCTTTTTCAAAAGATTTTTCTGGGCTTTGTTTCACTTCTATGATTTTTTCTTCTTTCCTTTTTTTTTTTTCCCCCATTGCTTTGGTTTCCTCTTTTGTTTTCCATTCCAAGTTTGCTTTGCATTGCTTTGCATTGTTTTTAGTTCTCGTTCTTTCCTTTGCTTTCCCTTACTTTCTTGATTGCTCCTTCTTCTTTTTTTCCTTTGCTCTGTTTTTTATTAATTTTTTACCTTGATTAATTGTTTTAGATTTTTTCACTTTCAGTGTTTGAATCCTTTGGTTTGCCATGATACTGCATTCTATCTCTGTGCTTT
>NW_011244272.1:0-407 GCF_000146605.3 Meleagris gallopavo | reverse complement strand
GAAGGGCAAGGGAATGCCCAGGCAAAGGCAAGGGCCAAGAGAACATGGAAGGAAATGCCAAGGATGAGGCCCAGACAATACGGCAGGGAACGCCAAAACTGAATGCCGACATGAATGTGGCAACACAAAGCCAAGGGGTCATTAGGCCAAGAGAATGGGGCAAGGAACACAAAAATCGGAGGACAAGAGAATGTAATAGTGAAAACAGTGCAAGACCAGAGACAAGCAAGACACAGAACCAAGAGGATAGGCAGCCTTCTGGGCACCATGAAGCGCAATTCAGAGCTCTGGGGGAACCCTATTGTGCCG
The DNA here is from genome assembly GCF_000146605.3 of Meleagris gallopavo. Classification (NCBI taxonomy): domain Eukaryota; kingdom Metazoa; phylum Chordata; class Aves; order Galliformes; family Phasianidae; genus Meleagris; species Meleagris gallopavo. Next base: position 98 of record NW_011244272.1, on the reverse strand, counting down.
GGCTGTGGAATGGGTAAACGCTGGCGGGTGTGCATCGCCCTTACCTGCTGGGCAGACAATGACCAGTCAGCAAAGTGAGGTTCCGGGGCATGCCGGGA
>NW_011244271.1:0-438 GCF_000146605.3 Meleagris gallopavo | reverse complement strand
GAGGCTGGAAACCTGCTTTAAAAATACCCCAACCCCTAGTAAAATTAAGCAGCTCCCTCTGGAATGGTATGCCACATAATATGCAGATGCCACATAGTTATTTCCATCCATGTTTTCTAATTGGCTATATATACCTATTGCTCCATAGAGCAAAGTGGTGAACTTAATTAAGGCCCAGTATGTTTTTTAGTCATTAAGAAAGAAGAGACAGTGGCATGCAGCCCCTTAAAAGGCAGTTTCAGTAGAGAAAGCATTTTTTCTCTTTTTTTTCTTTTACAGAAACAAGATAGCAAGGCTCAAAGTTTACAAATATCCTAGACTATTGGCCGTCCGCCTGGACTTTTCAAGGTCACGCTTTCAGACAGTACTGGTGAAACAGATAAACTTTCCCAATGAAGCTGTCTGAGAGCGGAGAGAGAGATTTGTTCAAAAAGCTAA
>NW_011244270.1:0-597 GCF_000146605.3 Meleagris gallopavo | reverse complement strand
AGCAGAACTGCCATAGCATTTAGGGAAAAATGTCCTATCCTTGGGAGAGAAGTGGTATTAGTGGGAGAAGATGTCCTATTCTTGGTTGCAAGTGTCCAATTTGGTCTTGTCATCTAGTCTTTTTGGGAGAAAACGTGAGTTAGTTTGAAGAAAACAGGTATGCCTGGGAGAAAATATCATCTTTTTGGAAGCACAGGCCCAATTTCCAAGTGAAATGTGGTATTTCTGGGAGAAAATGACAAGTACGTGGGAGAAAAGTGGGCAATAGTGGGAAAGACTGACTTCTCTTGGAGGGCAAGTGTGGTATTTTTGGTGTGAAAAAGGGGTCCTTTGGGGAGAAAACGGGGTGTAGATGGGAGGAAAATGTCCTGTTGAGGAGTGTCCAGCAGTATTTTTGAGAGAAAAGGGAAGGTACTTGTCAGAAAAGTGCTCTTTCTGGGAGAGAGTAGCATAGTTGGTTGGAAAATGCCACCCATTTGTGAGAAAGCTGCTTTGTTTCCGGGAGGAAATAGCATTCTTTGTGGAGAAGATGTCCTCTTTTGGATGGAAAAGTAGTACTTGTGGGAGAAGCTGTCCAATGTTTGGGCCCAAGGTAGC
>NW_011244269.1:0-402 GCF_000146605.3 Meleagris gallopavo | reverse complement strand
AGAACGAATCTCTCTCTCTGCTCTTAGAGAGCTTCGTTAGGGAGCATTATCAGTAGTTTAGGTTTCTGTGCTGGAAAACTTGACCTTGAAAGACTAGGCGTGCTGCCAGTGTTCTGGGATATTTGTAAACTTTGAGCACTGCTCAGTCTGGGTAGTGCCTTTTTTCTTTTTTTTTCCCTTTTTCCTCCTTCCTCTTGTCAGTTTCAATTCATTAACCCCTTTTTAATAGACACCAGCAATGAACCCACTTTTCATCGTGAGGGTGTTGAGTAAAGGCTTACAAGCTGTCATGTTATTCTCAACTTATTGGCAAATTATCAAGGTCATAATTACTTGTTGTGGAATTATGTTCATATATAACTACCTAAGGGCATTGACGGAGACACCTGCATGGTACCTGTA
>NW_011244268.1:0-373 GCF_000146605.3 Meleagris gallopavo | reverse complement strand
TACGTGGTGCTGGGGCAGGCCCAGGGTGTGCTGCTGGAGTTAGCACACCATCTCTGCTCTGTTGCAGAATCCTCTGAGCCTTCTTCCCCATTGCACTCTACCTTCACTTGTTTCTTGGCAGGCCACAGCTCTGCTTTTTGTTTCTCTTCTTCCAAGTCCTTGCACTTTCTTCCAGCCAGCGTCTTGGAGACTAGAGTGGATGTCAACTGCAGGGAAAGGTGTTTCCCTGAGCTGGGACCTGCTGTTCCAGGATGCACTCCAGCCTGGAGAGGAGCTCCCTCAGAACAGACTTCTTTCACTGCTTTCATACAGATCTTGCCATTTGGCTGAGAACCCCTCTCTGTTGTAATCAAGAAAGGAGAAGCAACAAGAT
>NW_011244267.1:0-411 GCF_000146605.3 Meleagris gallopavo | reverse complement strand
GACACAGCAGAGGGACGGGAGTGCCATCCACAGAGACCTCAACAGGCTGAAGCAGTGGGCACAAATCCAAGTGCAGGGTCAGTAGCTGGGATGAGGGAACACCCACCACCAAAACATGCTAGGGGATGAAAGGACTGAGCGTAGTCCTGCTCCATAAGGCCTGGGAGTACTGGTGGGTGGGAGCTGGACACAAGCCAGCAGTGGGCCCTTCCAGCCCAGAAAGCCAACCGTATCCTGGGCTGCATCCAAAGATGCGCAGTCAGCGGGCGAAGGGAGGAGATCCCCATCCCTCTGCTCTGCGCTGGTCAGGCCTCACCTGCAGTGCTGCGTCCAGATGTGGAGTCCTCAGTGCAGGGAGACATGGAGCTGTGCGAGTGCATCCAGAGTACAGCCACAAACACGAACCCAAGG
>NW_011244266.1:0-407 GCF_000146605.3 Meleagris gallopavo | reverse complement strand
TGGTGCACACGGGTGGACAGAAGGACGTGGTGCCACGGGGCTTCACGTGCACGTGGAGAGCGCAGAGATGGGGTCGCACGTGCGCGCGTGTGCACAGGGCTGCACAAAGGGATGGGGTGGCACGTGTGCGCGTGTAACGGGGCGCTTTCTGCAAGATGTCTGCCCGTGCGTGTCAAAGGGCGAGGCTCTGCCTCGCAGCATCCACCTGCCGCCTCTGCGCACCTCGCAGCGCCGACCTGCCGCCTCGGCCGTCCTCTCGGCACCCACCTGCCGCCTGGTGTGAGAGGCACGCTGTGTTTGGGCAGTGGACATTGCCACTGCTTCCGGACGCGGCCGAGGAGAAGTTGCGTTTCTCAGAGAGAGCTGCGGAACAGAGCGAAGTTGAGACTCGGGCATTCCGACCAGAA
>NW_011244265.1:0-457 GCF_000146605.3 Meleagris gallopavo | reverse complement strand
TGGCCGTATGCGTTTGATGGCTCGGGCATGTGCGGTGCGGTGCCGACGAGGGGCATCCTGGCTTAGAAGGGGGAGAATATCGCTGAGCCGGCGGTCCAAGAATCCAATGCTTGCCCGTAGCCGTAGTGGTTGTGGAAACAGTTGCTATGTCTAAGTTGAACGGGCGCGTTTGCTATTAGCTGGAAGACTGATCACCATAGAGAGCAGTAGATTCGCTGCGCACAGAGCTTAGGACGGCACTTCCGCATTTGTACGCACATGCGTTGTGCTGCAGGCGGGACTGGGCGTCAGACCGCGGTAGTTCCGTGCAATGGCCACGAGATGGCAGCAGAGACCGCGGAAAGACTTATTCTGTTAGCTTATAAGCGGGACTCGGCGGCAAACAGCGGCAGTTCCGTGTAACGGCCACGAGGTGGCAGCAGACACCGTGGAAAAGACTGTGTCTGACAGCTTATAA
>NW_011244264.1:0-399 GCF_000146605.3 Meleagris gallopavo | reverse complement strand
ATTGTTTATGCCTCAGCCAAGTATCCACAATGACATTCTGTTTTGCTTTTCTACTTACATATTCAAGTCATTGATTCCCAGCTTGCCATAGAAGTGCTTTGCAACATCACAGCCAAACCACACAGCCTACAAATAGAAGGAAGAGTCACATCTAGGCCACATTCCAGTGAGTTTTACATTGCAAGAGTTGCACCATGTCATTCACAAAAAAAAAACCCAAACCTCTCCATCTTTAATAGACGTTGCAGCCAATTTTTCCAAGACATCAATAGGCTGGTTGTTATAGAGAGTCTTCCTCCCTCCTGCCATGTTGCCCAGGTACTCCACTGTGTACAGCTGGCAGTATGGGTTCTGAGGTCGAGGATCATTCACTAGACACACCTGCCAAGAAACAAGATG
>NW_011244263.1:0-356 GCF_000146605.3 Meleagris gallopavo | reverse complement strand
TGCAGGACCTTGCTCTCGGCCTCGGTGAACTTCCCGAGGACGCCATGGGCCCACCTCTAAGCGTGTCCAGGTCCCTCTGGATAGCGCCCCTTCCCTCTAACGTGTCACCTGCACCACTCAGCTTGGTATCGCCTGCAAACTTGATGAGGGTGCACACGATCCCACTGTCCACGCCGCCCATTAGAGACGTTCAATGGCACCGGTCCCATCACCAGTCCCAGCACCCATCCCTGAGGAAGCCACTCCTCACCGCGCTCCGCTTGGACACTCAGCCGCTTGACTGCAGCTCTGAGTGCCACCATCATCCAGCCACTTTCCTCATACCAGCCCGTGCTCCATCCATCACTTGCTCTCCC
>NW_011244262.1:0-463 GCF_000146605.3 Meleagris gallopavo | reverse complement strand
TAGGTGTAAGAGCAGCATCTGAATCTGGAGACTGCTTCCTTTGGGGTGTGGGGTGAGCCCTTTAGAATGGGTGAGTGATTCCTGCTTTCTTTCAGAGCTGTGAGCTCTGCTTTTCTGGAGGATCTCAAGCTGGATGGCTGTCATTAATAGGGCTATGTGCTAATTGCATCCATGCGGTGTTTTTTAAGGGCATTGTGTGCATCCTTGTTGTGTTCTAAATTATGTTCTGCGTCTCTTCTGATTTCATTTTGCAGCCTGATGGAGTTGAAGGATTGCCTGGGCTCCTCCAGTCAGTGGTGTGAGATGTGTCCAGCAGGTAATGAACATCATGCACCCCATGTTGGTGCGCTGCTTGTATGCAGGTAGGTTTGCGATGTGATCCGACTCCCCCATGCTGACCATCCACAGCTAGATCAAGTTGCTCAGAGTCTGAGCCAGGCTCACCTTGAAAGGGCCAGCACAT
>NW_011244261.1:0-500 GCF_000146605.3 Meleagris gallopavo | reverse complement strand
CACGATGGATTAGGAAGTGCCTGGCTGGATGCAGTCACGGGTTGTGATCAATGGTTCTGTGTCAGGGTGGAGGCCGGTCACAATGGTGTCCCCCAGGGTCGATCTTGAGCCTGGTGCTCTTCAACATCTTCATCAGTGACACAGACAATGGCATCAAGTGCACCCTCAGCACGTTTGCGGACGACACCAAGCTGAGCGGTGCAGTCGATGCACTGGAAGGAAGGGAAGCCATCCAGAGGGACCTGGACAGGCTGGAGAAGTGGGCCCATGAAAACCTAATGAGGTTCAATAAGGCCAAGTGCAGGGTGCTGCGCTTGGGTCGGGGCAATGCCAGGTATTTATACAAACGGTGGGAAGAGCTCCTGGAGAGCAGCCCTGCACAGAAGGACTTGGGGGTCCTGGTCAGGTCCCTCCAGATGCCGTCGTTCCCTTCTGGACGAGAAGCTGGACGTGAGCCAGCAGTGTGTGCTTGCAGCCCTGAAGGCCAACTGTGTTCTGGG
>NW_011244260.1:0-579 GCF_000146605.3 Meleagris gallopavo | reverse complement strand
GTACTTGTCATTTTCTCCCAGAAATACCACATTTCACTTGGAAATTTGGGCCCTGTGCTTCCAAAAAGATGATATTTTCTCCCAGGCATACCTGTCTTCTTCAAACTACCGCACGTTTCTCCCAAAAAGACTAGATGACAAGACCAAATAGGACACTTGCAACCAAGAATAGGACATCTTCTCCCACAAATACCACTTGTCTCTCAAGGATAGGACATTTTCCCTAAATGCTATGGCAGTTTGGCTAAGAAATACTCCTTTCCTTCCCTAAATGGGACATATGCACCCACAAAGACCACGACTCCGAGAAATTCCTCCCCAGTTCCTCCCAGTTACACTCCATTACATTCCTCATCATGACACTTACTCCCAGACTTTTGGCATTTTACTGCGGAAAGACCATTTCGATCCAGAATATATGCCATTGGCCCTCACAAACACCGATTGCCTCACAAAGATGTGGCACATCCCACCAGAAAGACCATTTCTAGCCCCCAAAAGATGGCATTTACTCCCAGAAACACCAGCTTTCTCACACATTCCTCACCTTTTCCCCCCACATAAGACCTTTTCACCCAG
>NW_011244259.1:0-397 GCF_000146605.3 Meleagris gallopavo | reverse complement strand
TGTATGCAGGTAGGTTTGTCGATGTGATCCGACTCCCCCACTGCTGACCATCCACAGCTAGATCAAGTTGCTCAGAGTCTGAGCCAGGCTCACCTTGAAAGGGCCAGCACATCCACCATGTCTCTGGCAACCTGTGCCACTGCCTCAGCACCCTCACTGTACAAGACATTTTCCTTAGATTTCACCTCAATTTCCCTTGTTCTTCCTTTAGGTATTGAAAGGCTGTTACCAGGTTCCCTTGGAGCCTTCACTTCTCCAGGAGGCTGAACAGCCCAGTTCTCCTTGCTTACAGGAGAGGGGTTCCATCCTTGGGTTCGTGTTTGTGGCTGTACTCTGGATGCACTCGCACAGCTCCATGTCTCCCTGCACTGAGGACTCCACATCTGGACGCAGCACT
>NW_011244258.1:0-550 GCF_000146605.3 Meleagris gallopavo | reverse complement strand
AGGTTGGATGTGGCTAATTACTAAAGACATACGGTAAGTTCACCTAATAATCAACAGTTGGAAACAGGTATCGAGCTGCAGGACCCTGAAGAATACAGCGTCCCCAGCTCTTGCCATACATGAAATCTGGCACAGGCAAAGTCCTCTTTGCTTGTAACGCATCAGAAGGCCTTCCCTTCCAGCTTCCTTAGTTCCTCTCCAATGTCCATGAAAGGGAAAGCACGACCATGCCAGAAAAGCGGACCGTACAGTCCGTTGCCTTTTGGTGCCCCCTCTCAGGAAGCAGTCCTTGGAGGCTTATCGCTCAAGCCCTTACCGTTTCTTTTTGCTTTCCTTCTTGGCTTTCTTGCTTAGCTGTGCAGCACTTGCCTTTGCTTTCTTCACCGTCTCCCAAGTCTTAGACTCCAAGCCGTCCGAGTCCTACAAGAATCAATTCAGAAAGAGTCAGGCAACTTTCTAGCAATTGGCTGGCAGCTCGCTTTGGGAGCTCAAGTCACCTGACTGGGCAGCTTTGGGTGCCACTGCTGGAAATTGCCTTCCTGACATCAGG
>NW_011244257.1:0-522 GCF_000146605.3 Meleagris gallopavo | reverse complement strand
TGGGACTGAGGAAGCAATGGCAGTCCCACCTCACCAAGCAAAGCAAGATGAGGGCTGTGCATAATGAGCAGTTATCAGACGAGATGGAAGCCAAATGTTGTTGGGTACCTGAGCCTTCTCTGGTGGTAAGCAACATGGTGCACAGAGTGCAGCCATGTGCTCCGAGCAAGGAGCACAGGTTTGTGCAAGAGGCCCGGATGCAGGGCAGTGCCTTCATGACTGTACTGTGTCCAACAGGTGGCAGCAGAGCTGCGGTGCTCCCAAGTGCCGTAACAACTGCCCGGAGAGATGTGTTGGTCTCTGTGGAAATAGCAAGGAAGTGGAATGTGCATTTCCCGGCATGCCCCGGAACCTCACTTTGCTGACTGGTCATTGTCTGCCCAGCAGGTAAGGGCGATGCACAGCCGCCAGCGTTTACCCATTCCAGAGCCCGGCACAATAGGGTTCCCCCAGAGCTCTGAATTGCGCTTCATGGTGCCCAGAAGGCTGCCTATCCTCTTTGTTCTGTGTCTTGCTTGTCTC
>NW_011244256.1:0-512 GCF_000146605.3 Meleagris gallopavo | reverse complement strand
CCAAGAGGAATGGGGCAAGGAACACAAAAATACGGAGGACAAGAGAATGTAATAAGTGAAAACAAGTGCAAGACCAGAGACAAGCAAGACACAGAACCAAGAGGATAGGCAGCCTTCTGGGCACCATGAAGCGCAATTCAGAGCTCTGGGGGGAACCCTATTGTGCCGGGCTGTGGAATGGGTAAACGCTGGCGGGTGTGCATCGCCCTTACCCTGCTGGGCAGACAATGACCAGTCAGCAAAGTGAGGTTCCGGGGCATTCCGGGAAACGCAGATTCCAGTTCCTTGCTGTTTCCACAGAGACCAACACATCTCTCCGTGCAGTTGTTAAGGCACTTGGGAGCACCGCAGCTCTGCTGCCACCTGTTGGACACAATACAGTCATGAAGGCACTGCCCTGCATCCGGGCCTCTTGCACAAACCTGTGCTCCTTGCTCGGAGCACATGGCTGCACTCTGTGCACGATGTTGCTTACCACCAGAGAAGGCTCAGCTACCCAACACCATTTTGGC
>NW_011244255.1:0-322 GCF_000146605.3 Meleagris gallopavo | reverse complement strand
TGCCAACCTTGGAGCAGCAACCAAGCTGTAGCTGCATCTGAAAGCAGAAAGTATTCAGCACCAAGATCTGCTCAGAACAGAATGGTCCTGCCTGATGAGACCAGCTAGTGAGAAGCAAGTGTTACCTATCTTGTTGTTCCTTAAGCTTTGAGGTAAACTAATCTAATGTAAACTTAAGCTAATTAAAGATACATTTTTTTTAAAGTTGCTGTGTTCCCAGCTAGGTCATTGTAGCAATATAAATTCATCTCTTCATTATCTCTAGCATATATAGCTGTAACTCTCTCATCCTGTAATTTGCAAGTAGGATCTAAGGAAAACA
>NW_011244254.1:0-417 GCF_000146605.3 Meleagris gallopavo | reverse complement strand
GAATGGGGTGAGTGATTCCTGCTTGATTTCAGAGCTGTGAGCTCTGCTTTTCTGGAGGATCTCAAGCTGGATGGCTGTAATTCATGTGCTAATTGCATCCTTGCGGTGGGTGTTTTTTAAGGGCATTGTGTGCATTCCTTGTTGTGTTTTAAATTTATGTTCTGTGTCTCTTCTGATTTCATTTTGCAGCCTGATGGAGTTGAAGGATTGCCTGGGCTTCTCCAGTCAGTGGTGTGAGATGTGTCCAGCAGGTAATGAACATCATGCACCCCATGTTGGTGCGCTGCTTGTATGCAGGTAGGTTTGCGATGTGATCCGACTCCCCCATGCTGACCATCCACAGCTAGATCAAGTTGCTCAGAGTCTCGAGCCCCAGGCTCACCCTTGAAAAGGGGCCAGCACATCCACCATGTCTCT
>NW_011244253.1:0-543 GCF_000146605.3 Meleagris gallopavo | reverse complement strand
CTGCGGTGCTCCCAAGTGCCGTAACAACTGCACAGAGATGTGTTGGTCTCTGTGGAAACAGCAAGGAACTGGAATGTGCATTTCCCGGCATGCCCCGGAACCTCACTTTGCTGACTGGTCATTGTCCGCCCAGCAGTAAGGGCGATGCACACCCGCCAGCGTTTTACCCATTCCAGAGCCCGGCACAATAGGGTTCCCCCAGAGCTCTGAATTGCGCTTCATGGTGCCCACAGAAGGCTGCCTATCCTCTTTGTTCTGTGTCTTGCTTGTCTCTGGTCTTGCACTGTTTTCACTATTACATTCTCTTGTCCTCCTATTTTTGTGTTCCTTGCCCCATTCTCTTGGCCATTCCCCTTGGCTTTGTGTTGCCACATTCATGTCGGCATTCAGTTTTGGCGTTCCCTGCCGTATTGTCTGGGCCGTCATCCTTGGCATTTCCTTCCATGTTCTCTTGGCCCTTGCCTTTGCCTGGGCATTCCCTTGCCCTCCTGTTTTTGTGGCAACACCTGGGGCGGGGTGCAGCCCTGCGAGCACAGCTGGGGG
>NW_011244252.1:0-466 GCF_000146605.3 Meleagris gallopavo | reverse complement strand
AGTGTTTTATTTTTTTTTTCTTTCTCCTCCATTGTGGAGCTGCTCTCTCTGTTTTTTAGCAGGGAACCCTGAGCGTACTTAAGGGCTGGTAGGTATTTGGACCTGGAAGCTGCTTCCTTCACTTGAGCGTGTGGGGAGTATTGGTCCTTGGAATGGGGTAAGTGGTTTCTTTTTTTCTTTCAGGGCTGTGATCTTGTCTTTTTGGGGGATGGCAAGTGCACTGAAGGGCTGCTAGGTGTAAGAGCAGCATCTGAATCTGGAGACTGCTTCCTTTGGGGTGTGGGGTGAGCCCTTAGAATGGGGTGAGTGATTCCTGCTTTCTTTCAGAGCTGTGAGCTCTGCTTTTCTGGAGGATCTCAAAGCTGGATGGCTGTCATTAATAGGGCTATGTGCTAATTGCATCCATGCGGTGGTGTTTTAGGCATGTGTGCATCCTTGTTGTGTTTAATTATGTTCTGCGTCTCTT
>NW_011244251.1:0-354 GCF_000146605.3 Meleagris gallopavo | reverse complement strand
AAGAGAGGGACTCTGTAAAAGGAGAGGGGGCACTATCTCAGTAACCCCATTGTAACTTCAGAAAATAAAGGAACTCCCAACACACACTTGAGGTAGAAACAGAGTATGAGGATGTGAATGCCTGGTTAGAATGGGTAAAATATGTCCAAATTCTCAAACATAGCAATTGTTATGCTTGTGCTTCAGGGCAATCAGTTGCCCAGGTGGTCCCCTTTCCATTGAGGTGGAATAAGGATGCCTGGGAAACAGTGTGTATGATTGTACTCTACCAGGAGAAGACTGCCTGGGGAAATGAAACCTGTAAGCCTCTCTCTCTCTTTTGCTCCCCCCTCTCCACAGTGGGGACACCAGAAT
>NW_011244250.1:0-523 GCF_000146605.3 Meleagris gallopavo | reverse complement strand
CCTGGCTAAAGTCCTGGCACCGCACGCGACGACCGCAGTGCCACGCTGCAAGGCGTTTGGGCACAGGACAACAAAAGCAGAGACCGCCTTCCGGTAGGGACAGCAGTGTCCACTTACCCCGCTCCCAAGGATAAAAGGCACAACCAATGCAGCAACTCAGGGGGGCCCAGAAGGCCAACAGCATCTGGCAGTGGACTCGGCAAAAATAGAAGGAATAAAGATACCTTCATGTCCAGTAAGGTCCACGCCTTTCCGAAAAACTGGACACGTTCATTGTAGGAACATGGGCAGCCCAAAATGGCTACCGCATCTGGTGGTGCAGACGCCAATCCTAGAAAGAAGAAAGCTTCACATACAGCACTGAACAACGTCATGTGGAAAAGAATTCTGGTGAATTGAGAAACCCCAATTCATGGACAGCACTCAGCACAAGCCTGTTTGGGAGCCTACCTCTTCTTTGGGCATCACACGTGGTCAGAAGGCTACATTTGGATCCAGGAAACTCCAACAAAGCGCCAACGGG
>NW_011244249.1:0-605 GCF_000146605.3 Meleagris gallopavo | reverse complement strand
CCAACAACAGCATGGAACCTAGAAGACTCATTGTTCCTAATAGGAAAAAAAAGCCGCCTCAAGTGTCTCGGGCCAGGACGCCTGAGCCATCGGAAGCAAAAGAATTGGCCCTAGCACAGTTCATGGCGTGACGGGGATGTTAGTCCCCCCTAGGGCCTCCAGGCGGCACCGGAGGCTCTATGTAGAATTACCGATTTATTGGTCCCCCCAAAATATTCAGCGAGTTATGGCATTAGTGGACACTGGAGCAGAAACATCAATCATTTATGGAGATCCCAACAAATTTCATGGAAACAGAGTGATGATTGGTGGTTTTGGGGGACAAACTATTCCTGTCACCCAAACGTGGTTAAAACTGGGGGTTGGGCGTCTCCCACCCCGGGAGTATAAGGTATCTATTGCCCCAGTCCAGAAATACATCTTGGGCATAGATATTCTATGCGGTCTGGCTCTCCACACAACCGTGGGAGAGTTCAGACTCCGACAGAGATGTATTAGGATCCGGGCGGTGCAGGTAATATTAAGAGGCCATGCGAAACATGGGCCAATTTGCCTGCCGAAACCGCGCCGGGTTACTAATGTGAGACAGTACAGACTCCCGGGTG
>NW_011244248.1:0-464 GCF_000146605.3 Meleagris gallopavo | reverse complement strand
CACTCGTCGGAGAAAGCAGCCGGCTGAGTGGCCGTCTCGGCAAGCGAGAAACACGAGACCGCTGCTGACGGCTGAAAATGGCATTCGGGAGAAACACAATTCTCGGCCAGCTACGGCAAAGTCTCCGGAGCGGTTCAGCGCGAATGCCGCTTTCTACGCGTGAGAGCGAAGGAGTGCGATTCCGATGCCGACAAGTGCGAATTCAGCCTCCTGCACTACCTGCGAGTGGGGGTTTTTTCTCCGCAGTCCTGAAAGGATCTCTCCCCACTTTCTGAAACGCTCTCCCTGAGAGCACTACAGCTGTCGCTCCTCGAACTTGCAAATGCCTTATTAGAGCTTGGTTTTCCCTTCCACTCTTTCCTCTCTGAATGCAGATGTGTAGCAGTGGAAAACCTGACTAGAATGAATTGTGGCTCGAAATAAAGGCAGAGACATAGTATTCAGAGGTAGGCGTAGTGCATTCT
>NW_011244247.1:0-474 GCF_000146605.3 Meleagris gallopavo | reverse complement strand
CATCACCAGGCGGCTGATGTCTGTGCAGACAGCCACATCCACGGGGATTGGTAGGCTTTTTTAAGTCTTTAAGTCTTGTCTTTCATGCCTCATGTGCAGTAAGTCATGTTGTTTTAAAGTCAGCATCTTGGAGGCAACCTTGATTTCTCCAGCCCCGAGCTTTGTGGCACGAGAGCTCTCCGCCATGCTTCTCCCTGTGGTGTGAGACCGTATCGAAGGCTTTGCAGAAGCCTGGGTAGGTGATGTCAGTTGCTCTTCCTTTCCCCACCGATGCTGGAAACAGCGTGGAACGGGATGGGGGGACATTTCAGCCGTGGGTTCCTACCTCAGCAGGACTGAACGGCTGTTCTGATCCACGTATTTTAACTTGAGGGAATCTGACACTAATTAGAGAAATGAGGGGCTTGTTAAAAGAAAAGGACTGTGCCGCATTTTGTGCTGCAAGATGGTCTCCGAACTGCTCTTAACAATGCC
>NW_011244246.1:0-547 GCF_000146605.3 Meleagris gallopavo | reverse complement strand
TGAAAGAAAAAAGAAACCACTTACCCCATTCCAAGGACCTATACTCACCCACACTCTCAAGTGAAGGAAGCAGCTTCCAGGTCCAAATACCTACCAGCCCTTAAGTACGCTCAGGGTTCCCTGCTAAAAAAAGAGAGAGACCAGCTCCACAATGGAGGAGAAGAAAAAAAAAAAAAATAACACTCACTCCATCACCAAGAACAAGGCATACTCCAAAGGAAGCACTCCCCAGGTTCAGATGCTGCCCCTACTCTTCCCAGCCCTTAAATGGGATCAGGGAGGGGTGGAGCCTGGCTCTGCCCCACTCCACAGCCAAACTGCCCCCAGCTGTGCTCGCAGGGCTGCACCCCGCCCCAGGTGTTGCCACAAAAACAGGAGGGCAAGGGAATGCCCAGGCAAAGGCAAGGGCCAAGAGAACATGGAAGGAAATGCCAAGGATGACGGCCCAGACAATACGGCAGGGAACGCCAAAACTGAATGCCGACATGAATGTGGCAACACAAAGCCAAGGGGAATGGCCAAGAGAATGGGGCAAGGAACACAAAAA
>NW_011244245.1:0-426 GCF_000146605.3 Meleagris gallopavo | reverse complement strand
TTTTCTTGTCTTTGCTTTGCTTTTCCTACTTTCAATTTGCTGCTTCTCTTTTATTCCCATTCGTTTTCTTTCTTTCTTTTTTTTCCCACGTTCTCTCCTTAGATGTTGTTGGCTTTTTTATTGTCTCCCTGTGTTTCTCTGAATTCTTTCCTTGGCCATATTCTTGCAGTCTACGCCTTTGCTTTCTCTTTGTACTTTTTCCTTGGTTACTTTGCTATTTTCTTTTCCTCTTCGCATTTGTTTACTGCTCCTTTGGCTTTGCCTTCTCCTGTTTCCTTTCCTTTTTCGTGGTTCTTTTTCTTTCCAGACCACGCCTTTGCATTACTTTCATCTGTTCTAAAAGCACGCCTTCTCTTCTCTCCTTTCAACGTCGTTTTCTCTGCATTCCTTCGAGCTCCTCTTCTTCTCTTCCTTTCACTGCGTTCC
>NW_011244244.1:0-610 GCF_000146605.3 Meleagris gallopavo | reverse complement strand
CCGCTCCGGAGACTGCCGTAGATGGCCGAGTAATACGCGATTCTCCCGAACGCCGCTTTCAACCGTCAGCAGCGGTCTCGTGTTTGTCGCTTGCCCGAGAACGGGCCACTTCAGCCGGCGGCTTTCTCCGACGAGTGAGCGGGCTCCTGTGCGCACTTCGGAAAGGAGCGGTTTGCACTTCGCCTTGGCTACATGCAGAATGCACTACGCCTACCTCTGAATACTACGTCTCTGCCTTTATTTCGAGCCACAATTCATGCTAGTCAGGTTTTCCACTGCTACACATCTGCATTCAGAGAGGAAAAGAGTGGAAGGGAAAACCCTCTCTAATAAGGCATTTGCAAGTTCGAGGAGCGACAGCTGTAGTGCTCTCAGGGAGAGCGTGACCGAAAGTGGGGAGAAATCCTTTCAGGACTGCGGAGAAAAAACCCCACTCGCAGGTAGTGCAGGAGGCTGAATTCGCACTTGTCAGCATCGGAATCGCACTCCTTCGTTCTAACACGCAGAAAGCGGCATTCGCGCTGAACCGCTCCGGAGACTGCCGTAGAAGGCCGAGTAATAGCGATTCTCCCCGAACGCCGCTTTCAGCCGTCAGCAGCCGTCTCGTGTT
>NW_011244243.1:0-469 GCF_000146605.3 Meleagris gallopavo | reverse complement strand
AGAGGGCTGTCAGCAGCCCAGGGCCGGGATGTGGGTCCCCTGGGGACAGCAGCCACAGCCCCTGTCCCATCTCCACAGTGACCCTGGGCCATCCGTGGGACAGCTCGAGACCCTCCTCCTCTGCACAGCCCTCAGAGCACGAGGGAAGGTCTGGGGTGGCAGTGGTCCCCCTGGAAAGGGTAGGGGGATGGTGCCCTCCATCCCCAGGCCCTGACACCCAGTGCTCAGGGCTCCAGAGAGCCCCAGGGTCCCTCAGTGTCCCTGTTCCAGTGCCACGCTTATTGTAACAGAGTTCTTCCTTATGTCCCACCTAAAGACTCTGTCCCTTGCTTTTTGCAGCCCCCTTGGGATACTGAAGGCCGCCCTCAGGAGGTCTCCCCGGAGCCTTCTCTTCTGCTGGCTGCCAAATTCGATGCACATCATGAAATGCTTCATAAGGACAAAGCAGTGGAATGTCTTTAACCTCAAC
>NW_011244242.1:0-449 GCF_000146605.3 Meleagris gallopavo | reverse complement strand
CCAAGTCCCATCTCTTCTCCTCCCTGCACACAAACCGCAGCTTCCCCCAACTCAGCATTTCCCTGAGCGCAGGGAACGTGTGGCAATGGGGGACGGATGTCACCACCCAGTGCTGGAATGGGGGTTATGGTGGCACATTCCTCCTGCACAGAGTTAAATGCTTGGCCCCCGTCCAGCGTGAGGATCCCACTGGTGGGGCACGGCCACCTTCACCCACTCAGGGTGCCTCTGCCAGCACCAATACATCATCCCACAACCCCAAGGATCAGACATTTGTGTCCTCACCCCTTGGGGACAGCGTCATGCTGGAGGTGACACCCACACCTGCACCCCAGTTAGGTCCGAGGCCCCATTTGCATGTCCCAGTGTCAGCCATGGGTGGAACTGTCCCTGCATCCCTGCCCTGTGATGGGGACACCCAAACACTCGCACCCACAGGTGCCAAGGGG
>NW_011244241.1:0-430 GCF_000146605.3 Meleagris gallopavo | reverse complement strand
GATGCAGGCACTCACAATCGTTGCTGGGCTGGAGGCGTTGTCCCACAGCTGGTGAGCAGAGCTGGTGCTCTGGTGAGCGTGTTGCACACGGAGACTGAGCTCTGTGCTTTTCTCGAGAGATTACCTTGTGAGAGCCCACTGGAAGCACCGCTGCGGCGTGTGTGTGAGCTGGGCACAGCTTAGGCTGAGCAGTGACCAGGTGAGCTGGGTTTGGTGCTGGGTGGTTGCTGGGAGGTGTCTCAGCAGAAAAGCTGGGCTGGGGAGGAGTTTCCAGCTCCAACGGTGCCCTTCTGAATGGCTGTATCCAGGGAAAATGGGTTCTTGTTGAGATTCCATCCCATGTTTCAGTGGGATGATGAAAAGGCATTCCTCACCTGCAAAATTGCTGCCGGGCCCCCACCTTCATGTCAGACCTAAAAAAGGAAGCAGA
>NW_011244240.1:0-445 GCF_000146605.3 Meleagris gallopavo | reverse complement strand
GATTCGTTCTGGTCCCAAAAATTAATGAAAGGCAAAAGATATAAATCTAATTAAAATTGCATCTGGGAGTGAGAGCTTTCTGATTACATGTTTCTGTTAACAGTTTTATAATTAGCAAGAATTATATATCAGAGTACTTCAGTAATTTCTTTTTTCTTTACTGCATATATGTGCTGTGCGTTCAGTAACAAATGAAACCACAAAAGAGGAAGATGAAGAGGAGGAAACTGATGTCCAAGGATTTCTCTTTGGCAAATTAAAGTGAGTTGTCAGAAGTTATAATGGAACTCTTGCATTTGTTTCTGAAATGTGACACCCCCTCACCCCGCCCCTTCTATATACATATAGAAGAAGGGAAATCTGTGCGGAAAATGCTTTGTTCTCTATGGCTGAAAATTCTGATTAATTTGTTATTGCATGTTTTGTGAGTGTAAAGATGCAATCA
>NW_011244239.1:0-419 GCF_000146605.3 Meleagris gallopavo | reverse complement strand
CTGTTTTCTCCTCGTCAGAATACTCTGACTTTTTGTAAGGAAGCAGTCTTCTTGGGTTTTTTGTTTGTTTCTTTTCTTTAAATTTCATTTAATTCATTTGGAATGTCTCCATTCCGTATAGCTATAATGTCTTGAATATTATCTTTCGTAGTGCTGAGAATTGTTTTAGAAATGTTATACTCAGCTAAGAAGGTGTAATAAAGACGTTAAAGAAAGCAGCCCCTGTTGTGTTGACCAGGGATGAACATAAAATCATCTCCCAGTTAATGCAGAGGCAGCTGATGTGACTGCCTCTGTCCTCAGCAGCTTGCTGGAAGGAAGCCCACAAAGCATTTCAGTGCAGGGCTGCTGAGGGAAGCTGTCAGAGCAGAGCACTCTGTCCCCTTGCAGAGTACCGGGATGCTTTTCCAGCTGACTGA
>NW_011244238.1:0-367 GCF_000146605.3 Meleagris gallopavo | reverse complement strand
CGGGGAACGTACCAGCATGTCAGTCTCACCTCTGTGCTGGTCACGGAGTCATGGAGCAGATCATCCTGGAAGTGACTCTCAAGCACACATTCCAGTGCGTCACCACCCTGTGCGTGAAAAGCTGCCTCCTAAGAACCAACCTAAACCTCCCCTGTCTCACTTGAAAACCATTTCCCCTTGTCCTATCGCTATCCACCCTCCTAAACAGTCGTTGCCCCCTCCTGCTTATGCGCTCCCTTCGAGTCTTGGAAGGCTGTCATGAGCTATCTCCAGAGCTTTCTCTTCTCCCACAGAAACAATCCCAGTTCCCTCAACATTTCTTTCTAAGAGAGGTGCTCCAGCCCTCTGATCGTCCTCGTGGCTCTTC
>NW_011244237.1:0-481 GCF_000146605.3 Meleagris gallopavo | reverse complement strand
GTCGAGTTCTCTGAGGAAGATGTCATCAAATATCAGCCTTTATTTAGTAAATATTTTTGTTATGTGCTGGCAAGCCCAGTGTTACCAGTTCTGTCTGAAGAACGAACTCGCTCTTTTCTGGATCAATGTCTAGGACAGGCTGTGAGGTTTCACATCCAGAAATTGCCTTACGCGGGCAAGAGAGTAGAAAACCACCCACCCCACCAAACAAGGCAGCTGCCTGAAAGTGAAGTAGGAAAGAGAAGCAGAAAGGAGAAAGTGGGCAGTCAGGGAGTGGGAGGCACCCGAAATCAAGGTGCGTTGTAACTGCTTACCCTGAGCCACTCGAACGCCGTGTCACTGTGATGCTCTGGATTGCTAACACTGGGCACTGCAGCAGTGCTCATACTCAAACTAAGGATGAGTGTAAACTGATTGAGCTCGTAAACTCTTTACAAGCCTGATGTATTGGTGTGCAAACACTTGCTCAAAGTCACAATGT
>NW_011244236.1:0-378 GCF_000146605.3 Meleagris gallopavo | reverse complement strand
ATGCGTGGGTTTTTTAAGGGTTCGATTGTGTGTCATCCTTGTTGTGTTTAATTATGTTCTGCGTCTCTTCTGATTTCATTTTGCAGCCTGATGGAGTTGAAGGATTGCCTGGGCTCCTCCAGTCAGTGGTGTGAGATGTGTCCAGCAGGTAATGAACATCATGCACCCCATGTTGGTGCGCTGCTTGTATGCAGGTAGGTTTGCGATGTGATCCGACTCCCCCATGCTGACCATCCACAGCTAGATCAAGTTGCTCAGAGTCTGAGCCAGGCTCACCTTGAAAGGGCCAGCACATCCACCATGTCTCTGGCAACCTGTGCCACTGCCTCAGCACCCTCACTGTACACGACATTTTCCTTAGATTTCACCTCCATTTTC
>NW_011244235.1:0-401 GCF_000146605.3 Meleagris gallopavo | reverse complement strand
GCTGTGAAGCAACTTAGTTCAGAACAAAATACAACACTCCAAAGTAATTCAAGATAAATTTAGCTGAACATTCTACAAAACATAAATGGTATGCACTGTAATTTTGAAAAAAAAACCTACTTTTAGCTCTTCAGAAATTACTGGCTTTTCTGCCAGCAAACTTAGCAAAGATTTGTTTTAAGTTCAAACATGTCACATTTCATTCTCCTTCACTTCTAACGCACAAAGGCTTCTCTGTTCTCATCCAATTTTACTAATACAAATTAAAAGCATTTGAGGAAGACTCCACCACTTCCATCTCTTTTCTAGTCTTACAAGAAGTCATCCGTTTCCATCTTTAGCTACTTCTCCCAATTCCTCTCTCACTTTGTTAATGACTCATTCATGTCATATTAAATGTA
>NW_011244234.1:0-430 GCF_000146605.3 Meleagris gallopavo | reverse complement strand
ATGCTTCAGAAATAAAAACTAGTGGAGACTCAAGTCTTACATTACAGAGATCATTCCCTACTGATCAGACAGTACCAGAGGACTTGGAAAATGCCGTAATACGAATCAAAGCATCAGAGATACCTAGACGACTGAGATGAGCCAAACCAGCAACAATAACTATCTAGCTGATGCCAGAAGCAGCACCGGTAAGATGAAATGTTCTTCCGAACTATAGACCCTAGAGCCTTTGATAGAGTATTTTAACTTGATAAATAGCCGCATGAAGTCTTAAAAGGAGAAATGGAAAACCTGGTGTGGACACTGGAATGTGGAAGTCCTTCAGAGTCCTCAAGTTAAAAAACACTTGTTTATAAACTGTAGCAGCTGCAATCTTGCTTATACAGGAGGCCAGAAAATTGACTTTGGGAAACAGAATAACTTTGTATAT
>NW_011244233.1:0-527 GCF_000146605.3 Meleagris gallopavo | reverse complement strand
GGTGCACACACACCACATGCCAGCCTGAAGTTCTGCTTGCGTGAAGTGGGGACACAGTGAAGCAGTGGGATAGAAAAGCCACCTTGAGCCTAGCGGCACAGTATGCAAATTACAAGGGAAAACAATCTCCAAAGGGAATTCTTCCAGGAAAAACGGTGGATCCAGTTTCCCACGGGCAGTTCCCCAGTATGCAAAACTATGGCCTGGTCTTATTTCTGAGGTTGATAACGAGCGTTTTGGTTTGCATTCATGCCAAGTGAGGGAAGAAAGCAGTACTAGAGGGGCCCTGCCTCGACTCAGGTGGAGGAGAGCAGAAATCAAATGGGATTACGTGGATTAGATGGTCTGGCATGGCAGAAACACAGGAGCGTAATGCGACAGAGGACACTGGTGCACAGGAAACTGCGATGCCATCAGGATAGAAAGGGGCAGGACCCATCGGAATCACTGCAGCGACGGAGGGATCCCAGGAGCTAACTGCAAAAGTCATAAAAACCTCCAGAATTTGAGAAAATAACTAACAAATA
>NW_011244232.1:0-662 GCF_000146605.3 Meleagris gallopavo | reverse complement strand
TTCATTCCTACTTCACTATTGCTGTCACATTCTATTCACAGAATCACAGGAAATTTGTAAGGGGGGTTTCGGAAAGGGGACCTCTAGAGATCATCCGAGACCAACCCCCCCTGCCAAAGCAGGTTCCCTACACCAGGTCGCACAGGTAGGCGTCCAGGCGAGACTTGAATATCTCCAGAGAAGGAGACTCCACAACCCCCCTGGGCAGCCTGTTCCAGTGTTCCATCACCCTCACCGTGAAGAAGTTCTTACGCACATTCATGCAAAACTTCCTATGCTGCAGCTTATGTCCGTTTCCCCTCGTCCTGTCTCCACGTACCATTGAAAAGAGACTGGCCTCACCACTATGGCCGCCACACCTCAGATATTTATAAACCTGGATCAGGTCCCCTCTCAGTCGTCTTTTCTCAAGGCTAAATAGACCCAGTTCACTTAGCCTTTCTTCATAGGGGAGATGCTCCAGACCCTTCACCATCTTTGTGGCCCTCCGCTGGACTCTTTCCAAGAGATCCCTGTCTTTTTTGTACTGGGGAGCCCAGAACTGGACACAGTACTCCAGATGAGGCCTTACCAGGGCAGAGTAGAGGGGGAGGATCACCTCCCTCAACCTGCTGGACACGCTCTTCTTAATGCACCCCAGAATGCCATTGGCCTTTTTGGCC
>NW_011244231.1:0-329 GCF_000146605.3 Meleagris gallopavo | reverse complement strand
CGGCTAGAGACCCTGCCAGGCAATAGCTGGCTGGCCAGCCGGCCTTGGAAGCCCTGCCAGGCCAAAAGCTGGCAAGCTGACTGACTCGGACAGCCCTGCCAAGCCAGAAAACTCCCAGCCGGCCTGGGGGGCTCTGCCAGGTTAAAAGCCAGCTTGTCAGCCAGGCAAGACCTGCACGGTTAAAAGCTGAGTTGCTGGCTGGTCTGGGTGATCCTGCCTGTTAGAAGCATCCCAGACAGCCGGGGGGCCCTGCAGGCCATAGCTGGCTGGCCAGACAAACGGGGAGGCCTGACAGGCCAAAGCCATCCAGTCGTCTGACCTGGTTAGAA
>NW_011244230.1:0-418 GCF_000146605.3 Meleagris gallopavo | reverse complement strand
CCTTAAAATACTCCCTTCTGAGGTAATCAATACCAAGTATGCATGGAGCCCCTGGGCCAGTCACAATAGGGTGCTTTTGCCAGTCTTTACCAGTGAGGCTGATTTCGGCCTCCAACATAGTCAGCTCTTGGGAACCTCCAGTCACCCCATGAATATAAATTGATTTTGTCCCTTGGTGACTCGAGGGCATTAGAGTGCACTGTGCACCAGTATCCACCAGGGCCTTATATTTTCGTGATTCTGATGTGCCAGGCCATCTAATCCACACAGTCCAATAAACTCTATTATCCCTTTCCCCCCCTGGCTGGGGGCAGGGCCCCTCTATTTGTTACCTTCACTGTCTGCAGCAACTGGAGCAATCACCTTTTTAGAGAAGTTCACCTTGGTGGTTGATTTGTCTTGTAACTCTCTTACCCGT
>NW_011244229.1:0-497 GCF_000146605.3 Meleagris gallopavo | reverse complement strand
AGGTTGTGCCAGAGATAGGATTATCAGAGTGCTGAGACGTTACTTATCACTAAAGGAAACATTTGGGAGCATATTCACAACATCTGCAAAAATTAGAATTACTGGCCTCAGTTAGTTTCCTATGGCTCAGCTGGAGGAGGCAGGTGCCCTCAGACATCAGCTCAGGGGGTTCAGCGAAGACACCTGCACAGTGCTGGGATAATTCTGATGGAAACAATGTCTTCAGATCCCACAGTTAAACCCATCCAAAATTAGCGTGCAGAGTCTTGGTTCTTGAGTGAAGAAGAAGTCACCAATTCACTACTCCAAGCAGCTAGAACAAACTTCTGAGAAGAAATCCAGAGCAGCAGAGACCTGGCAGACCAGAACCAAGCACAGCTTGCAGGAGGGCAGTGCCCACTCCTTGCTACCACCCTGCTCCAGCAGGTTAAGGAGTCTGAGCTGCGCTGTCCTTTTGCAGTTGAGGAGAAAAGATTTTTGTCAGCTAATGCCAACAT
>NW_011244228.1:0-421 GCF_000146605.3 Meleagris gallopavo | reverse complement strand
TTAAGGGCTGGTAGGTATTTGGTAGCTGGTAAGCTGCTTCCTTCACTTGAGAGTGTGGGGGAGTATTGGTCCTTGGAATGGGGTAAGTGGTTTCTTTTTTCTTTCAGGGCTGTGATCTTCTCTTTTTGGGGGATCCCAAGTGCACTGAAGGGCTGCTAGGTGTAAGTGCAGCATCTGAATCTGGAGACTGCTTCCTTTGGGGGTGTGGGGTGAGCCCTTAGAATGGGGTGAGTGATTCCTGCTTGATTTCAGAGCTGTGAGCTCTGCTTTTCTGGAGGTTCTCAAGCTGGATGGCTGTAATGAATAGGGCTATGTGCTAATTGCATCCATGCGGTGGGTGTTTTTTAAGGGCATTGTGTGCATCCTTGTTGTGTTTTAAATTCTGTTCTGCGTCTCTTCTGATTTCATTTTGCAGCCTGAT
>NW_011244227.1:0-500 GCF_000146605.3 Meleagris gallopavo | reverse complement strand
TAACATCATGCAATGCACTGGGGGTTTGGACTGCTGATGCTCAAGTTCCGGGTGCCTGTCCAGAGGAGAAGAGCAGCTACGTTCCCCAGGGGGCTTTGCGGTCAACGAGGAGATATAACTCCCGGCAAGGTCACCTGATGCTCTCTTCTCTGCCTGCGCTGCTTCGCTTGCGCTTCTCTGCCTGCGCTGCTTCGCTTGCGCTTCTCTGCCTGCGCTTCTCGCCTGCGCTTCTCTGCCTGCGCTTCTCATCTCAGCGTTGTGGTAAGGCCGATCCACTATCAATTTCACATTCTCTCTCCTTATAAAATTCTGTTGATACCATATTTAGTAAATTACTTTGTTTTACCTCAGATTGTTGCCACTGTTTTCAATTATTTCGGGGTCCCTTATTTTCTTTTTTTCCGGGGGCGCGGATCCGCGGATCCCTCCGCCCTTCTAGTCACGGAACCGGGCCGAACCAGCCCGTAAACCGTTGACATTCTTGGTGGAGAATGCGGGCA
>NW_011244226.1:0-443 GCF_000146605.3 Meleagris gallopavo | reverse complement strand
ATCTGTTTCTATTAAAATAAATACTGTGTTGATTTCATTGCATTTTTTTCCCAACTTCCCTCAGAAATGGATGGTTCCTGCCAAAACCCTTGTGCAAAAGCCCCACTGAAACAAGCCTCCCTGAGGCCACTGGGCGACACCACGACAACCGTCAGCGGTGCCAGCACTGGGACAACATCCTGTCCCCTGAAGTTTTCACCGTCACCGTAACCGTGGAACCTGGCGCCGTCCCAACCCGTCTACCTTGAGAGCGCCATCAGCGTCCTACAGCTCCCTGCCAAGTTGGGAGGGAGTGCTGATTGGGCTGAGGGGAGAAGGGCACTACAGAGGGATCTGGATAGGCTGGATCGATGGGCCAAGGTAAACTGAGTGAGTTTCATTAGGGCCAAGTGTCGGGTCCTGCTTTTTGGTCACAACAACTCCAGGCAAGCCTACAGGCTTGG
>NW_011244225.1:0-391 GCF_000146605.3 Meleagris gallopavo | reverse complement strand
AGTGAGGGTGGCGTGAGGCGAGCGGCGACAGGTTGCCAGAGACATGGTGGAGTGTGCTGGCCTTTCAAGGTGAGCCTGGCTCAGACTCTGAGCAACTTGATCTAGCTGTGGATGGTCAGCATGGGGGAGTCGGATCACATCGCAAACCTACCTGCATACAAGCAGCGCACCAACATGGGGTGCATGATGTTCATTACCTGCTGGACACATCTCACACCACTGACTGGAGGAGCCCAGGCAATCCTTCAACTCCATCAGGCTGCAAAATGAAATCAGAAGAGACGCAGAACATAATTTAAAACACAACAAGGATGCACACAATGCCCTTAAGAAACACCCACCGCATGGATGCAATTAGCACATGAATTACAGCCATCCAGATTGAGATCCT
>NW_011244224.1:0-439 GCF_000146605.3 Meleagris gallopavo | reverse complement strand
CATCTGGTCGTAACTTTCGGATGTCTGTTTTACAACATAAACACCAACACGGCCTCTTAATTGTTTAATTACCCCCCTCGACACCTGTGCCCCTTCTACACTGGTCATTGTTCTGGCCATCCGTCTGTCCTTGCTTAGAGATGAGCTCGGAAGGAGGATGAGGGGAGTATCTTGGAGCCTGCACGTGGCATCCTCACATTCCCACAGAGTGGGACAGCTCTGCTTTGCGTAAAGCCCTGACTCCTTGCCAGTTTGTTACATGTATTTCGCTTCTGCCGGTCGAACGAACAACCTTACAGCATGTTTCCTAGCTCAGAGCACTATGCCCACCTTGTTTAGAACATTTAAATCTATTGCAGCTTTGTGAGAAAGAATTTGTGAGGTAAATTGGGAACTATGTTTTTAAAAGATGTTACTAATATGTATAAGGTGTTCTTCC
>NW_011244223.1:0-562 GCF_000146605.3 Meleagris gallopavo | reverse complement strand
GAGCAGTGGGCACAAATCCAAGTGCAGGGTCAGTAGCTGGGATGAGGGAACAGCCACCACCAAAACATGCTAGGGGATGAAAGGACTGAGCGTAGTCCTGCTCCATAAGGCCTGGGAGTACTGGTGGGTGGGAGCTGGACACAAGCCAGCAGTGGGCCCTTCCCTGCCCAGAAAGCCAACCGTATCCTGGGCTGCATCCAAAGATGCGCAGTCAGCGGGCGAAGGGAGGAGATCCCCATCCCTCTGCTCTGCGCTGGTGAGGCCTCACCTGCAGTGCTGCGTCCAGATGTGGAGTCCTCAGTGCAGGGAGACATGGAGCTGTGCGAGTGCATCCAGAGTACAGCCACAAACACGAACCCAAGGATGGAACCCCTCTCCTGTAAGCAAGGAGAGCTGGGCTGTTCAGCCTCCTGGAGAAGTGAAGGCTCCAAGGGAACCTGGTAACAGCCTTTCAATACCTAAAGGAAAGAACAAGGGAAAATGGAGGTGAAATCTAAGGAAAACGTCTTCTACAGTGAGGGTGCTGAGGCAGTGGCACAGGTTGCCAGAGACATGGTGGATG
>NW_011244222.1:0-466 GCF_000146605.3 Meleagris gallopavo | reverse complement strand
TACCAGTTTTCTCCCAAAAACATGCCATTTTTCCGCCAGGAACTGCACTTTCCTCCCACAAATACCATGTTTCAACCAGAAACATGACATTTTCTCCCAGAAATACCAGATTTCCCCCCCAGGAATATGACGTCTTCTGCCAGAAATACCAGCTTTCTCTCAGAAATATGACATTTTGAACCAGAAATTCCAGCTTTCTCACCAAAAACTCAGCGTTTCCTACCGGAAATACCAGTTTTCGCCCGGAAATAGGCCATTTTCTCTCAGAAACGGCAGTTTTCTCCCCCAAAATGACGTTTTCTCCCAGGAATTGCACCTTTCCTCCTGACATATTACATTTTCTACCAAAAATACCAGTTGTCTCCCCAACAATATGGCAATATCTCCCAGAAATACCAGCTTTCTCACCCAAAACACAACGTTTCTTACCAGAAATACAAGGATTCTCCCCCAATAATGTGACATT
>NW_011244221.1:0-449 GCF_000146605.3 Meleagris gallopavo | reverse complement strand
CTCCCACAGAACAATCCCAGTTCCTCAACATTCTTTCTTAAGAGAGGTGCTCCAGCCCTCTGATCATCTTCGTGGCCCTTCTCTGGACCTGCTCCAAAAGCTCCACATCATTCCCGTGCTGGAGCTCCAGGCCTGGACACAGTGCTGCACATGGGGCCGCACACCAGAGCCGAGTCGAGGGGGACAATCACCTCCCTCTCCCTGCTGGTCGCTCCTCTTTGAATGCAGCCCAGGATACAGTTGGCCTTCTGGGCTGCAAGTGCACACTACTGGCTTATGTCCAGCTCTTTGTCCACCAGGATCCCCGAGTCCTCCGCAGGGCTGCTCCCAAGGGCTCCTACGCCCAGTTGGTACAAGCATCTGGGTTTCCCCTTCATCAGGGACATCAACAGTGGGGTTGAGTGCACCCTAAGGACACCAAGCTGTGGGCTGCAGTGACACAGCAGAGG
>NW_011244220.1:0-592 GCF_000146605.3 Meleagris gallopavo | reverse complement strand
AGTATTTCTTAGCAGAACTGCCATAGCATGTAGGGAAAATGTCCTATCCTTGGGAGACAAGTGGTATTAGTGGGAGAAGATGTCCTATTCTTGGTTGCAAGTGTCCTACTTGGTCTTGTCATCTAGTCTTTTTTGGGAGAAAAACGTGCGGTAGTTTGAAGAAAACAGGTATGCCTGGGAGAAAATACCATCTTTTTGGAAGCACAGGCCCAATTTCCAAGTGAAATGTGGTATTTCTGGGAGAAAATGACAAGTACGTGGCAGAAAAGTGGGCAATAGTGGGAAAGACTGACTTCTCTTGGAGGGCAAGTGTGGTATTTTTGGTGTGAAAAGGGGTCCTTTGGGGAGAAAACGGGGTGTAGATGGGAGAAAATGTCCTGTTGAGGAGTGTCTAGCAGTATTTTTGAGAGAAAAGGGAAGGTACTTGTCAGAAAAGTGCTCTTTCTGGGAGAGAGTAGCATAGTTGGTTGGAAAATGCCACCCATTTGTGAGAAAGCTGCTTTGTTTCCGGAGAAATAGCATTCTTTGGGGAGAAGATGTCCTCTTGTGGATGGAAAAGTGTATTAGTGGGAGAAGCTGTCCAATGTTTGGG
>NW_011244219.1:0-476 GCF_000146605.3 Meleagris gallopavo | reverse complement strand
GTTGCTAGCAGAGGAGAATGGCTCTGAAGACAGCCAAGGTAGGAGGTACAAGATTTCAGCAATCTGTGTTTGTGCTGCCTAACTGGGGGGAACAAGTTATGTCATGCAACACAGTTCTGTGAGTTAGCAGTTTTTCTGCCATCTTCTGCTCTAATTTATTGTCTCTTGTCAATGGAGGAGGCAAGTTTCCAGGTGGAAATGCCTGAAGAAGTAGCTTTGGAGCAGTAGTTGGATATATTTCAGTGATGGCGACGTGCAGAGCCTTTGCCATGACCAGCTGTGAGGAGTGCTGTCCTCACTGAGAATCGCAGAGGCCTGTGGATGGGTCTCCGCTCTGGATGTTTGGTTAGGGCCTCAGTCTGTTGCCTCTCTAGCATCCGTTTCCCAGAATGAGACAGGCTGTGGCAGGATGCATCCTGCCTCTTCTCTTACAAAGCATTTTTCTTGCAGACCACAGTCAGAGCTTGCTTTCAGTT
>NW_011244218.1:0-359 GCF_000146605.3 Meleagris gallopavo | reverse complement strand
AAACTGCCATTCTGAGAGAAAATGGCCTACTTCCGGGCGAAAACTGGTATTTCTTGTTAGGGTAACGCTGAGGTTTGGTGAGAAACTGGAATTTCTGGTACAAAACGTCCTATTCTGGGAGAAAGCTGGTATTTGTGGGAGAAATGTCATGTTCTGGTTGAAAAATGGTATTTGTTGGGAGGAAACTGCAGTTCCTGGCTGAAAATGGCATATTTTGGGAGGAAAAACTGGTATTTGTGGTGGAAAATGTCGTATTTTTGTGCTAAAAACTGTCACTTGTTGGAGAAAATACCATATTTTTGGGGAGAAAACTGCCATTTCTGAGAGTTAAATGCCGTATTTCCGGGAGAAAACTGGTA
>NW_011244217.1:0-408 GCF_000146605.3 Meleagris gallopavo | reverse complement strand
TGATGTTCGCATGGCATTTCCTGTGTTCCCGTGTGTACCCGACTGCCCCTTAATTCTGTCACTGGGCACCAGCAAAAAGAAGCCTGGCCCCACCCACTCGACTACTGCCCATTAGATATTTATAAGCATTGATAAGATCCCCTCTCAGCCTTCTCTTCTCCAGGCTGAACAGTCCCAGCTCTCTCAGCCTTTCCCCATAAGGAAGATGCTCCACAGGACACAGTACTCCAGATGTGGCCTCATTAGGGCAGCGGAGAGGGGGAGGATCACCTCCCTTGACCTGCTGGCCACGCTCTTTGGAAGGCAACCCAGGATCCCACTGGCCTTCTTGGCCACCTGAGCACACTGCTGGCTCATATTCAGCCGACTGTCCATCAGTACACCAAGACCTTTTCCGTCAGGCAGCTT
>NW_011244216.1:0-348 GCF_000146605.3 Meleagris gallopavo | reverse complement strand
ATTTTTAATTCGTTTTTTTTATTTTTTTATTTTTTTAACTTTTTTCGTTTATTTTTATTTATTTTTCATTTTATTTCTTTATCATTTTCGTTTATGCGTCCACGTGTTTGTCTGTTTGTTTATAATTTCGTTATTTGTTCATTTCAATTTTTTTTATTTTTTTATTTATTTTACGTGCCCGCGTATTTGTCTCTTTGTTTTTTAAATGTTGTTTTTATTGTTACTTATTGTTGTTATTTATTTATTTATTTGCTTGCTTATTTATCGGCTCGCTCGCTCGCTCGCTCGCTCATTTATTTATTTATTCATTCATTCATTCATTCATTCATTCATTCATTCATTCATTCA
>NW_011244215.1:0-470 GCF_000146605.3 Meleagris gallopavo | reverse complement strand
TTCTCCACTGGTATCTACCTGCCCCCTGCTAGATATGATCTCCCTTGCATCTTTAGACTCCCAGCAGAGGAAGATCTCAGCAATGGGCTGTTCCTTACCATCGCGACCAGAGCGGAGAAGATGCTCTCCCAGGTCACAGCCAACACCCCTTCCTTCTCCACCTCCCGCTCCTTCGGCTTCTTTGGGCGGGCCTTCACCAAGGAACGAAGGAAGGTGATGAGCTTGCCGCGTTTCTTTGGCGCTGCACAACAAAATGGAGAAAACAGATCATTCCAGGTTTGGCTCAGTTGGACGAGGCCGAGCACAACACATTCGACACGTCAAAACGGGAAGAACATTACCAACAAGTACATACAAAAACGGATATTCCCCCATCCCTGGAGGAGCCCAAGGCCAGGTTGGATGGGGCCGTGGGCAGCCTGGTCTAGTCCCGCATGAAATGTGGAGGCTGGAAGCCCAGCCTCAGGCAC
>NW_011244214.1:0-413 GCF_000146605.3 Meleagris gallopavo | reverse complement strand
GGGACTTGACCTGACTGCCTCGACTTGTGAAATACCATGGAGAGTGGCTCGGTGACTGCAGCGTGAATTCCTCGGAACTCTGGGACTCATCTCGTCCAGGACCCAAAGACTCCTGGATGTTTGGGTCCTCAGGTGGTCCAGAACCTGATCTCCCATGGCAGTGTGGGATGGGAAGGGGTCTGTGGGACTGAGGAAGCAATGGCAGTCCCCACCTCACCAAAGCAAAGATGAGGGCTGTGCATAATGAGCAGTTCTCAGACGAGATGGAAGCCAAAATGGTGTTGGGTACCTGAGCCTTCTCTGGTGGTAAGCAACATCGTGCACAGAGTGCAGCCATGTGCTCCGAGCAAGGAGCACAGGTTTGTGCAAGAGGCGCGGATGCACGGGCAGTGCCTTCATGACTGTATTGTGTC
>NW_011244213.1:0-391 GCF_000146605.3 Meleagris gallopavo | reverse complement strand
CGTACCAGCATGTCAGTCTCACCTCTGTGCTGGTCACGGATCATGGAGCAGATCATCCTGGAAGTGACTCTCAAGCACACATTCCAGTGCGTCACCACCCTGTGCGTGAAAAGCTTCCTCCTAACTAACCAACCTAAACCTCCCCTAGTCTCACTTCAAACCATTTCCCCTTGTCCTATCGCTATCCACCCTCCTCAACAGCCGTTGCCCCCTCCTGCTTATGCGCTCCCTTCGAGTCTTGGAAGGCTGTCATGAGCTATCTCCAGAGCTTTCTCTTCTCCCACAGAAACAATCCCAGTTCCGTCAACATTTCTTTCTAAGAGAGGTGCTCCAGCCCTCTGATCATCTTCGTGGCCCTTCTCTGGACCTGCTCCAAAAGCTCCACATCATT
>NW_011244212.1:0-516 GCF_000146605.3 Meleagris gallopavo | reverse complement strand
CTAGATGACAAGACCAAATTGGACACTTGACAACCAAGAATAGGACATCTTCTCCCACTAATACCACTTGTCTCCAAGGATAGGACATTTCCCTAAATGCTATGGCAGTTCTGCTAAGAAATACTCCTTTCCTTCCCTAAAATGGGACATATGCACCCACAAAGACCACGACTCCGAGAAATTCCTCCCCAGTTTCCTCCCAATTACACTCCATTACATTCCTCATCATGACACTTACTCCCAGACTTTTGGCATTTTACTGCGGAAAGACCATTTCGATCCAGAATATATGCCATTGGCCCTCACAAACACCGATTGCCTCACAAAGATGTGGCACATCCCAACAGAAAGACCATTTCTAGCCCCCAAAAGATGGCATTTACTCCCAGAAACACCAGCTTTCTCACACATTCCTCACCTTTTCCCCCCCACATAAGACCTTTTCTCCCAGAAATGACAGTTCTCTTAGGAATACCTCCCAATTCCCCCTAATCTACTACACCACACTCCGCACTA
>NW_011244211.1:0-412 GCF_000146605.3 Meleagris gallopavo | reverse complement strand
TGAAACACCCTGGTCTGAGTCACAGCTGCCACTGGAAGTAAACTAAAAAGAAAAGGGAAGGACCCAGAAATCCAGATTGTTTTCCATTGTTGCTTTTAATGAAGACGATCCTACAGCCAGTGCCAGCCAGTGAATCTTTTTAGTCTGGGCTTTGAAATGCTCCTGAAGGTGAATTCTTTCTTTCTGGCACTGGCTTTGCAGCATGCCACTGTTACGTTTGCCTTGGTATCATTCTGGATTTTCTGAACGTCTCCCATTTCCGAATTTGTACTTTTCACTGGGGAAATCCCCTCACAGCCTTTCCTTAGGTTTTCATCATGCGGTGTCTCAGCAGCACTGAGTCAAGTGAAAGCACAGCACCTGATGATTTTCGCCAAGATTTTTCTCTCTGTCCCTTGAGAACTTTCAGCTG
>NW_011244210.1:0-566 GCF_000146605.3 Meleagris gallopavo | reverse complement strand
CCCCTTATCCTATCGCTATCCACCCTCCTAAACAGCCCGTTGCCCCCTCCTGCTTATGCGCTCCCTTTGAGTCTTGGAAGGCTGTCATGAGCTATCTCCAGAGCTTTCTCTTCTCCCACAGAAACAATCCCAGTTCCCTCAACATTTCTTTCTAAGAGAGGTGCTCCAGCCCTCTGATCATCTTCGTGGCCCTTCTCTGGACCTGCTCCAAAAAACTCCACATCATTCCCGTGCTGGAGCCCCAGGCCTGGACACATTGCTGCACATGGGGCCGCACCAGAGCCGAGTCGAGGGGGACAATCACCTCCCTCTCCCTGCTGGTCGCTCCTCTTTGAATGCAGCCCAGGATCTAGTTGGCCTTCTGGGCTGCAAGTGCACACGACTGGCTTATGTCCAGCTCTTTGTCCACCAGGATCCCCGAGTCCTCCGCAGGGCTGCTCCCAAGGGCTTCTACGCCCAGTTTGTACAAGCATCTGGGTTTCCCCTTCATCAGGGACATCAACAGTGGGGTTGAGTGCACCCTAAGGACACCAAGCTGTGGGGTGCAGTGACACAGCAGAGGGACG
>NW_011244209.1:0-477 GCF_000146605.3 Meleagris gallopavo | reverse complement strand
CCCTCCCAGCTCTACACACCCCACTTCCGATGCGCACCCAAAAACTGAGCGTATTGGGCCCAGACGGACCTCAGCCAGCGCAAAACTCCAGGGGAAATCCCCCAAACCTCCTGCACAGACCCCAGATCCCACGGCACCCAAGCCATAGTGGAACACCCAGATGCCATGCATAGGGACCCCTGTATGTCACCTATGGAATCCTCAAATTTAAGCCTTCCCATATCTCCTAGCCCTAAATCTTATCAGAACTCTTATCTGGCACACTCTACCCATAATGAGACCTCCCCAAAATATGCTTAGGTTCCAGAAACTAAACGATTCCAGACTACCATGCCTGGTAGTCCCCTGTTTACCAGTCTTAGCCACCAGAATCGCAAATGCTCCCAGTCTAACATCCCCCAAAATCCCTTTCCAGTGTGCCCCACACACTTCACAGTGACAACAAATACCTTAATGCTCAACTCTAAACCCCAAATC
>NW_011244208.1:0-520 GCF_000146605.3 Meleagris gallopavo | reverse complement strand
TGTGCCACCTGCCTCAGCACCCTCACTGTACAAGACATTTCCTTAGATTTCACCTCCATTTCCCTTGTTCTTGCCTTTAGGTATTCGTAAAGGCCTGTTACCAGGTCCCTTGGAGGCTTCACTTCTCCAGGAGGCTGAACAGCCCAGCTCTCCTTGCTTACAGGACGAGGGGTTCCATCCTTCGGTTCGTGTTTGTGGCTGTACTCTGGATGCACTCGCACAGCTCCATGTCTCCCTGCACTGAGGACTCCACATCTGGACGCAGCACTGCAGCTGAGGGCCTCACCAGCGCAGAGCAGAGGGATGGGGATCTCCTCCCTTGGCCCGCTGACTGCGCATCTTTGGATGCAGCCCAGGATACGGTTGGCTTTCTGGGCTGGAAGGGCCCACTGCTGGCTTGTGTCCAGCTCCCACCCACCAGTACTCCCAGGCCTTATGGAGCAGGACTCCGCTCAGTCCTTTCATCCCCTAGCATGTTTTGGTGGTGGCTGTTCCCTCATCCCAGCTACTGGACCCTGCA
>NW_011244207.1:0-363 GCF_000146605.3 Meleagris gallopavo | reverse complement strand
GTTTCCTGGCACTCATAGGGAACATCCTGTGTTCTAGTTTGTGTACACAGCCTGGCATTGGGCACGACTGAAAAGAGCCTAGCTCTATCCTCTTGACACTCTCCCTTTTAGATAATTGTAGACTTGGTAAAATGCCCTCTGAGCCTTCTCTTCTCTAAGCTTAATGGTCCCTTCTCTTCCCAGCCTACCCTCACAGAAGAGGTGCTCCAATTCCTTGATCATCTTCATGGCCCTTTGCTGTACCTCAGCTTTATGTCCCTCTTGTTCTGAGAGCCCAGCACTGGATTCAGACTTGAGGTGTGGCTCTTCCAGTGCTGAGTAGATAGGAAGGGTCACTACCCTCACCTGCTGGCAGTACTTTGC
>NW_011244206.1:0-465 GCF_000146605.3 Meleagris gallopavo | reverse complement strand
CTTCCTTCCTTTTTCCAGTCATAACCACAGAACCACAGAAGCGTTACCCAGACAAAATGAGCATTTGTCGCCTGGACTTCCTACAAATGACAGAGGCGGTGGGAATCAGCATCCGAAGCATCCGTAAGACCCCTGCAAAGGAATGGTGAGAGTTACCCTGACACCGTCCTTTGGCACTCTCAGGTCTCTGTAAGCTGTTCAGCTGTGTCGTAACTCCTCCCGTGGTGCTGGTTCAGCACGCCCTGTCTTTTGTGTAGAAGAGCTGGAGTTGAACTCCTGTTTCCTCCTATGTGCTCCCTGCTTTGCCCATGGCCCAGTGAGCCTCAATCTTTGTTAGGTATCTTGAATTACTGAGTTGCTGAAGGATTGGTTGGAGCAATCAAATTCTTAGCGATGCCTCTAGATGCACGTGTGCACCAAAGCACACTCTAGTGTAGTCAGTGTAATGATGAATATACGTCTTGT
>NW_011244205.1:0-506 GCF_000146605.3 Meleagris gallopavo | reverse complement strand
TCTTTCTTTCCATGAATGAATGTTGTCTACTAAAATTCTTACATATTATAAAAGACATTGGCTTCTGTGACAAAGGCTGAAATGTAGGAGAAAGGATTTATTAGCAATATAAAACATATAGCAAAATGGAAAGCAAATGCTACTCAGATGGTGTTTTTACAGATGTAACATTACTGCTGGAGAACTAGAACAGATTATACTTGTGCATACAAACCCTTGTTAAATCTTTTAAGCAGTGCACAAGCTTGCTCATGATTTATTCTGTTGGTTATTTTATTTTCTCTTTTCTCTGCAACTGTGATGGATTGCCTGTTTAATAGTGCCTGGAACTCTGCCAGCATCAAATATAAAGTACTACTTTTTAACTTGCAAATTTATAAAGATTTACAGATGACAGCAGAACGTGCAACAAATTGATTCTGTTTGAATTCTTTCTGTTGTATAGAATTAACTTGAAAGGAATTCAGGAACAAACATTTCTATTGCTAATTCCTGAATACTCTAGC
>NW_011244204.1:0-476 GCF_000146605.3 Meleagris gallopavo | reverse complement strand
CACGAACCCAAGGATGGAACCCCTCTCCTGTAAGCAAGGAGA
Source organism: Meleagris gallopavo (assembly GCF_000146605.3). NCBI lineage: Eukaryota > Metazoa > Chordata > Aves > Galliformes > Phasianidae > Meleagris > Meleagris gallopavo. The sequence continues at coordinate 434 of NW_011244204.1, read as the reverse complement.
GCTGGGCTGTTCAGCCTCCTGGAGAAGTGAAGGCTCCAAGGGAACCTGGTAACAGCCTTTCAATACCTAAAGGAAAGAACAAGGGAAAATGGAGGTGAAATCTAAGGAAAATGTCTTGTACAGTGAGGGTGCTGAGGCAGTGGCACAGGTTGCCAGAGACATGGTGGATGTGCTGGCCCTTTCAAGGTGAGCCTGGCTCAGACTCTGAGCAACTTGATCTAGCTGTGGATGGTCAGCATGGGGGAGTCGGATCACATCGCAAACCTACCTGCATACAAGCAGCGCACCAACATGGGTGTGCATGATGTTCATTACCTGCTGGACACCATCTCACACCACTGACTGGAGGAGCCCAGGCAATCCTTCAACTCCATCAGGCTGCAAAATGAAATCAGAAGAGACGCAGAACGTAATTTAAAACACAACAAGGATGC
>NW_011244203.1:0-464 GCF_000146605.3 Meleagris gallopavo | reverse complement strand
CAAGTGCACTGAAGGGCTGCTAGGTGTAAGAGCAGCATCTGAATCTGGAGACTGCTCCTTGGGTGTGGGTGAGCCCTTAGAATGGGGTGAGTGATTCCTGCTTGATTTCAGAGCTGTGAGCTCTGCTTTTCTGGAGGATCTCAAGCTGGATGGCTGTCATTAATAGGGCTATGTGCTAATTGCGTCCATGCGGTGTTTTTTAAGGGCATTGTGTGCATCCTTGTTGTGTTTTAAATGATGTTCTGCGTCTCTTCTGATTTCATTTTGCAGCCTGATGGAGTTGAAGGATTGCCTGGGCTCCTCCAGTCAGTGGTGTGAGATGTGTCCAGCAGGTAATGAACATCATGCACCCCATGTTGGTGCGCTGCTTGTATGCAGGTAGGTTTGCGATGTGATCCGACTCCCCCATGCTGACCATCCACAGCTAGATCAAGTTGCTCAGAGTCTGAGCCAGGCTCACCTTG
>NW_011244202.1:0-540 GCF_000146605.3 Meleagris gallopavo | reverse complement strand
TGTTGTCTTCTTTTTCTGTTTTGGATTCTAACAGCATTTTCTTCCCTTTTGATCTCTTCTTCTTCTCTTTCTTCCCTGTTGCCCGTTGGCGCTTCGTTGGAGTTCCTGGATCCAAATGCACCCTTCTGACCACGTGTGATGCCCAAAGAAGAGGTAGGCTCCCAAATAGGCTTGTGCTGAGTGCTGTCCATGACTTGGGGTTTCTCGATTCACTAGTATTCTTTTTTCCGCGATGTTGTTCAGTGCTGTATGTGAAGCTTTCTTCTTTCTTTCTAGGATTGGCGCCTCCACCATCACATTCTGTAGGCGTTTTGCGCTGCCTGAGTTGAACGTGTCCTGTTCCTCGGTAAGGTGTGGACGTTATTAGACACGAAGATCTCTTCAGTCCTTCAAGATGTGCCCAGTTCTCTGCCAGATGCTGTTGCCCTTCTGGCCACCCCTGAGTTGCTGCGTTGGCTGTGCCCTGATCCCTGGAGCAGGGTAAGTGACACCGCTGTCCCTACTGGAGAGTGGTCTCTTCGTTTGTTGTCCTGTGCCCAA
>NW_011244201.1:0-454 GCF_000146605.3 Meleagris gallopavo | reverse complement strand
GGAAAAAAAAAACACACAGGGTGTGTGTGGGGGGAAATCCTGTTCCATTGGGTTGCAAACCAAATGGCCCTGAACTAAAAATAATCTTTCTATTGTTCCACAGAATGTGAGTACAAAATAATATGCTAAGTCTGATACCACTAAAAGTCCTGTTTTTTTCTCTGCATATATTTAATGTATTTGGAATCATGCTGGGGACAGGATCCAGTTCGTACATTCATCGAGTGTAGATGTGTTCTCCCTGCACAGAAGTACATTTTTCATAAGGAAAACATTACCCTGACAAAACTCATTTCTCCTTAATGAGTCTATTAGGTTAAGTGAAATAAATCATGGAAGTTCCTCCTTTTTCTTTTCTTTTTTTTCTTTTCAGAATAGCTGAACAGTGCGATAAAGAGGCTTGACTAATTCAGTGTCCTGGGGGCTTTCAGGGGGAAGAATAGGGAAGGGTGAG
>NW_011244200.1:0-434 GCF_000146605.3 Meleagris gallopavo | reverse complement strand
TGCTTTTTCCCCCAAAGTACACCATTGGCTTCCAAAAAGTACACATTTCCTCCCCCAAGAAAATACCTCCCCTTCTCCAAATACAATGACATTACCTCCCAGTAATGCTACCTTGGGCCCAAACATTGGACAGCTTCTCCCACAAGTACTACTTTTCCATCCAAAAGAGGACATCTTCTCCCCAAAGAATGCTATTTCTCCCAGAAACAAAGCAGCTTTCTCACAAATGGGTGGCATTTTCCAACCAACTATGCTACTCTCTCCCAGAAAGAGCACTTTTCTGACAAGTACCTTCCCTTTTCTCTCAAAAATACTGCTAGGCACTCCTCAACAGGACATTTTCTCCCATCTACACCCCGTTTTCTCCCCAAAGGACCCCTTTTCACACCAAAAATACCACACTTGCCCTCCAAGAGAAGTCAGTCTTTCCCACA
>NW_011244199.1:0-364 GCF_000146605.3 Meleagris gallopavo | reverse complement strand
GCGGACGAGCTGGAACTCCTACTTCTGGCCTTTGTTGAGTTGTATTTCTTCAGTCTGCTGTATTTCTTCAGTCTGCTGTATTCTTCAGTCTGCTATATTCTTCAGTCGTTTTCCTCTGAGCATCTCTTTCCAAAAAGATTGCTCAGTTTTAGGTTGATGTAGTCTCTGCTGAAGTGATAATTTTTTTTAGTTGATCAGAGGGAAATGAACCCATCTGCCAGGATGAGTCCTTCAGAGTTGCAACCGTATGCCAGGAGCTAGAGCTGATGTGAAATGTCTTTAACTTCTATGCTGAGGTCATCTATTCCTGCAGCATGTGGGATCAGAGGTGGAACTAGGTGATAAATTAAAATGCTCATCTTTT
>NW_011244198.1:0-472 GCF_000146605.3 Meleagris gallopavo | reverse complement strand
GGAGACATGGAGCTGTGCGAGTGCATCCAGAGTACAGCCACAAACACGAACCCAAGGATGGAAACCCCCTCTCCTGTAAGCAAGGAGAGCTGGGCTGTTCAGCCTCCTGGAGAAGTGAAGGCTCCAAGGGAACCTGCTAACAGCCTTTCAATACCTCAAGGAAAGAACAAGGGACAATTGAGGGTGAAATCTAAGGAAAAATGTCTTGTACAGTGAGGGTGCTGAGGCAGCGGCACAGGTTGCCAGAGACATGGTGGATGTGCTGGCCCTTTCAAGGGGAGCCTGGCTCAGACTCTGAGCAACTTGATCTAGCTGTGGATGGTCAGCATGGGGGAGTCGGATCACATCGCAAACCTACCTGCATACAAGCAGCGCACCAACATGGGGTGCATGATGTTCATTACCTGCTGGACACATCTCACACCACTGACTGGAGGAGCCCAGGCAATCCTTCAACTCCATCAGGCTGCAA
>NW_011244197.1:0-544 GCF_000146605.3 Meleagris gallopavo | reverse complement strand
TGAGGAAAGTGGTGTTTCTGAGGGAAAATGCCATCTCTTTGGGATACAAACGGTATTTCTGAAATCAAATGCCCCAAAGTCTGGGAGTAAGTGTCATAATGAGGAGTGCCGTGTAGTCTATTTGGGAAGAGGTGGGAGGTATTCCAATAGGATATGACAGTAAAGAATAGATTACTTCCAGTCTTGCAGTGTAGGCCTTCTGAGGACGTAACACGCCCCCAGCCCAACACCTACTGTTGCTCAGCTAGATTCCCCAGCAGTGTTTGACTGAAATGCGCTGCGAGTAGATGAATCAGGAAGATTAAAAAGAAAATGATTTTTTTCTTCCAAGAATAAGACCATATGAAAATTGCCCTCAGGAAAACGAGGAAGATTTCTTGCTGTTACTTTCCTGCGTATTACCTTCCAAAGGTGACTGACTTCAATTTTTCTGTCATTTAGGAAAGGCCTGTTGCTGTATGCTAACAGCAGCAGGAACACATAGCTTTCCTTAGTCAGACAGTCCAGCGAATGCACATCTGCAGGCAGAAATGTCTTTTACTCT
>NW_011244196.1:0-446 GCF_000146605.3 Meleagris gallopavo | reverse complement strand
GAACAAGGCATACTCCAAAGGAAGCACTCCCCAGGTTCAGATGCTGCCCCTACTCTTCCCACGCCCTTACCATGGGATCAGGGAGGGGTGGGAGCCTGGCTCTGCCCCACTCCACAGCCAAACTGCCCCCAGCTGTGCTCGCAGGGCTGCACCCCGCCCCAGGTGTTGCCACAAAAACAGGAGGGCAAGGGAATGCCCAGGCAAAGGCAAGGGCCAAGAGAACATGGAAGGAAATGCCAAGGATGACGGCCCAGACAATACGGCAGGGAACGCCAAAACTGAATGCCGACATGAATGTGGCAACACAAAGCCAAGGGGAATGGCCAAGAGAATGGGGCAAGGAACACAAAATCAGAGGACAAGAGAATGTAATAGTGAAAACAGTGCAAGACCAGAGACAAGCAAGACACAGAACAAAGAGGATAGGCAGCCTTCTGGGCACCATG
>NW_011244195.1:0-494 GCF_000146605.3 Meleagris gallopavo | reverse complement strand
TGATGCACAGCCCTCATCTTTGCTTTGGTGAGTGGGGACTGCCATTGCTTCCTCAGTCCCACACACCCCTTCCCATCCCACACTGCCATGGCAGATCAGGTTCTGGACCACCTGAGGACCCAAACATCCAGGAGCTTTGGGTCCTGACGAGATGAGTCCCAGAGTTCCGAGGGAATTCACCGCTGCAGTCACCGAGCCACTCTCCATGGATTTCAGAAGTCGAGGCACTCAGGTCAAGTCCCTGCTGAGGAGAAAAAAGGTGACAGCACACCTCTTAGGAAGGATAGAAAGTGTGACGCGGGCAACTACCAGCATGTCAGTCTCACCTCTGTGCTGGTCACGGATCATGGAGCAGATCATCCTGCAAGTGACTCTCAAGCACACATTCCAGTGCGTCACCACCCTGTGCGTGAAAAGCTGCCTCCTAAGAACCAACCTAAACCTCCCCTGTCTCACTTGAAACCATTTCCCTTGTCCTATCGCTATCCACCCTC
>NW_011244194.1:0-452 GCF_000146605.3 Meleagris gallopavo | reverse complement strand
GGAGCTGCTCTCTCTGTTTTTTAGTCAGGGAACCCTGAGCGTACTTAAGGGCTGGTAGGTATTTGGACCTGGAAGCTGCTTCCTTCACTTGAGAGTGTGGGGGAGTATTGGTCCTTGGAATGGGTAAGTGGTTTCTTTTTTCTTTTCAGGGCTGTGATCTTGGTCTTTTTTGGGGGATGGCAAGTGCACTGAAGGGCTGCTAGGTGTAAGAGCAGCATGTGAATCTGGAGACTGCTTCCTTTGGGGTGTGGGGTGAGCCCTTAGAATGGGGTGAGTGATTCCTGCTTGATTTCAGAGCTGTGAGCTCTGCTTTTCTGGAGGATCTCAAGCTGGATGGCTGTAATTAATAGGGCTATGTGCTAATTGCATCCATGCGGTGTTTTTTAAGGGCATTGTGTGCATCCTTGTTGTGTTTTAAATTATGTTCTGCGTCTCTTCTGATTTCATTTTGC
>NW_011244193.1:0-459 GCF_000146605.3 Meleagris gallopavo | reverse complement strand
AACGCCAATGAATTTCAGGAGATGGAAGAGGAGAATCATTATGGACCAGAACATGAAGACAAGTCTGTGCACTGTGCCTAGAAAAGGTTAAAAAAAAATAAAGGCAGAATCTGTTAGTGTCTTCCACCCTTTTGTGGAGGTTTGTACCTGCCTGCCACAAACATTATGCTGCTTAGAAAACTATAGCATTAGTCCAAAGCTTACTATCACTCAGAATCCAAGAAGGAGCTTTATTAGAAAGAAATTAAATGCAGTTTTGTTGGAGAAAACAAGAAAAATACTAAGTACTTCCAACTCTCACACAAGAAAAACAGTTTCTGAAAGTGCTTATGTTGCAATTAAAAAAATTTTGTCTCATTAAAAATAAATTATCACATTTTTTTCTTTTCTTTTTTTTTTTCTCTTGTCAGCACCATCCCCAATTGCATTAATCCAGGCTAAAGAGATAACGAGGCACAG
>NW_011244192.1:0-477 GCF_000146605.3 Meleagris gallopavo | reverse complement strand
CCCAGCCTTTCCATCAAATGCTCCTGAAGTAAAGTGGTATCTTCTTCAGGACATGAGTTAAAATTTCTTATTTCTTATTAACTTACCATTGCATGTTGACAGTACAAATAAATGTCACAACTGTGCTGTGGGCCATTGTCCTTTAGACATCTGGTCGTTTACGAGTTTGGAAAGAAAAGAAAAGAAGCAAAGTGGGAAATCATTTCAAAATTTGAGAAAGGTTTGCGGTTAGTCCTCTCTGCTTAGCAGGTATTTTTACTCCGACAATGCAAAACACAGAGCTGCTGTTTAGCCCAGTAGAGTCTTATAAGAACCTTATCAGTGTATAGAGGAGTCTAGATCTATTTTCAGTGCCATTTCTGCAAGGTGTGAACTTCTGTCCAACAGGATCCAAAAGTGAAATATCCAGAGAAATCCTGGTGTTCATCCAAAGCATTCAAGAATAAATAAATAAATTAATAAATAAATAAAGTTAAA
>NW_011244191.1:0-525 GCF_000146605.3 Meleagris gallopavo | reverse complement strand
ATTATGTGGCATACCATTTCCAGAGGGAGCTGCTAATTTTTACAGGGTTGGGGATTTTTTAAGCAGGTTTTCCAGCCTTCTCCTTTTGAATTCTTTTATGCGGATTTTTCAATGCTCACCTGATCACGTTATTAATCTCCGTGAATGTACTGCTCACCATTTTCTCTTATTATTAGTATTTATTATATTTTGAGGAAGTCTGCCCCAAAACCAGTAAATACTGAGTGGCAGGGAATGTGGAGAGGCCTGGGTGAGACTTTAGAGAGATGGAAATCTTCGGTGTCATGGAACTTTACTCCAGAACACCTGAAAGACCCTGAAATTTAAACAGATATTTGAGACAGGAATGTCGTGGCTCAGGAAGATCTGAGGAGGCCCAAATTGTTTGGGGCCTGGCTAATGCTTACCGGGCCTTATTCAATACTATCCTGGAGAGGGAGAGAGTTTGTGAAATTGAAAAGGAGAGTCTCAGGGAAACAGTGCAAAAAGAGCGAGAGAGTCTCCTGGTCGAGAGAAACAGCCTCC
>NW_011244190.1:0-517 GCF_000146605.3 Meleagris gallopavo | reverse complement strand
AAAATGTCCTTCTCTCTGCAACAGGCAAGGTACTTTTTGTAACAACCAAGAAATAGTTACTATTCTGGATCCACATGACAGAGAAGTGCCTAACTCATGAAGTTACTCTTCCTTGTTTTCATCACCTCACACCCTCTACTGGCAACCCGGCCCAGCGTCTCGCCATTCTCAGAGTGAAACACTTCTTTCTATCATCAAACTTAAATGTCCCCTCTTTTGGTTTAAAGTTGTTCCCCCTTCTCTTTTCACTATCAGTCTCAGCCTAGTGTCATCAGCATACTTACTCAGGGCACACTCAATTCTACTGTCTACGTTGCTGATCGAGTTGTCAAAGCGCATGAGCATTCGCATGATGAGTGTAGGAAACGTACAGGTAGTTCTCAGTGCAGCTTACTGGGGGATTTCGTCTAGCTCCAAACAGCTTTTCCATGCCATCGAGCTTGAAAACATCCATAGGCACGTGGGTCTTATCTCTCATTTGGGACTGAACGATCTCCGTAAGTTCTGCCTGAACTTA
>NW_011244189.1:0-400 GCF_000146605.3 Meleagris gallopavo | reverse complement strand
CTCTTCGACATCTTTGGATTTTTATTTTAGCATTTCTAAACATAGATACTGAACTATTCAATACTTTGCCCAATGGAAAAGAATTCATTAGCTGATGAAATACTACTTTTTTTTCTTGTGGAGCACTTATATCAAAGATATAAAAAAAAACACACACAGTTGTTGCTTCACTGTAAGATGGAAAAAAAGATTTTAACGTCTATGGAGCAAACTCTACTTAGTGCTAATTTAATCTTTCTGCACTAAAAGATTAAGTTCTCTTGAGCAAGATTATCAAGTTAGCTGGATCTCTAAATGTCAAGAACAAAATGAGAAACCAATGTTTTTTCTTTTTAATTATTATTATTTTTAAGAGAACAAAGTTAAATAGAGGATCAGCATTTCCCTGCACATTCTGAAA
>NW_011244188.1:0-424 GCF_000146605.3 Meleagris gallopavo | reverse complement strand
TTGCAAGTTCGAGGAGCGACAGCTGTAGTGCTCTCAGGGAGGAGCGTTTCAGAAAGTTGGGAGAGATCCTTTCAGGACTGCGCAGAAAAAACCCCCACTCGCAGGTAGTGCAGGAGGCTGAATTCGCACTTGTCGGCATCGGAATCGCACTCCTTCGCTCTCACGCGTAGAAAGCGGCATTCGCGCTGAACCGCTCCGGAGACTTTGCCGTAGCTGGCCGAGAAATCGCGTTTCTCCCCGAACTCCGCTTTCAGCCGTCAGCAGCCGTCTCGTGTTTCTCGCTTGCCGAGAACGGGCCACTTCAGCCGGCTGCTTTTCTCCGACGAGTGAGCGGGCTCCTGTGCACGCATCGGAAAGGACGCGGTTTCCGCACTTCGCCTTGGCTACATGCAGAATGCACTACGCCTACCTCTGAATACTATGT
>NW_011244187.1:0-462 GCF_000146605.3 Meleagris gallopavo | reverse complement strand
GGGGGCGTCCAGCACAGGAATGATGTGGAGGCTTTTGGTAGCAGGTCCAGAGAAGGGCCGACGAAGATGATCAGAGGGCTGGAGCACCTCTCTTAGAAAGAAATGTTGAGGGAACTGGGATTGTTTGTGTGGGAGAAGAGAAAGCTCTGGAGATAGCTCATGACAGCCTTCCAAGACTCAAAGGGAGCGCATAAGCAGGAGGGGGCAACAGCTGTTGAGGAGGGTGGATAGCGATAGGACAAGGGGAAATGGTTTTGAAGTGAGACAGGGGAGGTTTAGGTTGGTTATTAGGAGGCAGCTTTTCACGCCCAGGGTGGTGACGCACTGGAATGTGTGCTTGAGAGTCACTTCCAGGATGATCTGCTCCATGATCCGTGACCAGCACAGAGGTGAGACTGACATGCTGGTAGTTCCCCGCGTCACACTTTCTATCCTTCCTAAGAGGTGTGCTGTCACCTTTTT
>NW_011244186.1:0-472 GCF_000146605.3 Meleagris gallopavo | reverse complement strand
TGACGCAGCAACGCAGGCCACGCACCAGCGCAGACAGCAGCACAGCTGAGAACAGTACCATCACTGCCACGTGGCGCTTCCGCACACATCTGCCAACAGCAGCCTGGGTGCTTTTCCCTGCATTCATCCCTGGAAGAAATGACAACGTCCCACGTTACCTTCACCTCATCGCCCTCGGGTGCTGCCTTCCCAAAAGGACAAAGCTCACAGCCCTCTGGGAACTGGGAGCGGCGAGAGGTGAGCAGCATCACACAGGCCTTCTCTGGCACACTGCTGGAACAACTCTCCACACCCCACCGAGCTCAGCCATTTCCAGAGAGCCACTCCTGGCTTCTTTTACAACGTCTGCTCTGCAGTCATACACAACAGCATCGCTGCATAGCGGAGCGTACGGGGGAAAGAGCGCAATGAAATGGCACTGAAGTGGGCAAGGAAAGCTCTCCAAGGAATTACAAAGCCACGACTTACCCAT
>NW_011244185.1:0-332 GCF_000146605.3 Meleagris gallopavo | reverse complement strand
TACTTGAGGTATTCTATCTCAGATCTTATAGTATATCCTTAGTTTGTCTGTATCTTTTAGTTTGACTAGTTTATGTCTAGTGTCCAGAGACAGTAATTTTCCTCAAAAACAGGTATTAATGTTAAAAACAGGATCTGTGATCAAGAGGTAAGTTTTTCACACTTGTCTGCATTTAGTGTAAGGAAAAACTTACTTTTTTTTCCTTTCCTATTTCCTTTTTTTACTTTTCCCTTTCTCTTTCATTTTCCCTTTCCCCATTCTTTTTTCCCTTTACCCTTCCCTTTTTCTTTTTTTTCCCTTTCCCTTTCCTTTTCCCTTTCCCTTTTCCTTTC
>NW_011244184.1:0-521 GCF_000146605.3 Meleagris gallopavo | reverse complement strand
TTTTCAGGACTCTGCTAACCAGTGGGCCTGCTTAACTAGACCAGTTGGTCTGGTAAGGTACTGGTGACAATCGGCTTTGCATGGGAGGAGTAAATGACATCCAGGGGTCCCTCCCCCAGCCACCACATCTATGATTCTGCTTTTACTAGATCTAACAGTGGTGCTAGCATTTCTTTTCTGTGGGAAAATGAAATAATCCTGTCTCTTAGTGATGGGTTTGATACCTAGAGATATTTTTTCGGTATAATAACAGTAGCTGTGCTAATAATCTACTTGTATCTGCATCTCACAGGAACTGTGTCAAGAGAGGCTGTTGAAACTGTGTGATACAAGTTGTAGCAGGAGGATGTGCTTTAGAGCAGCAACAAATATTCACTCAAGATTGACTTAAATATATATTTAAAGTTTTTATTTAATGTTTTAACTTTTCAACAGTTCTCTATTTTGGTACCAATCTATCATCCTCATCAACATCCCAATATCCTACAAAAGAGTTTTCCAAACCTGGAGCCTGGCTGGAC
>NW_011244183.1:0-536 GCF_000146605.3 Meleagris gallopavo | reverse complement strand
AAGCGTATAAGCAGGAGGGGGAACGACCGTTGATATGGGAGGATAGTGGTAGGACAAAGGGGAATGGTTTTAAACTAAGAGAGGAGAGATTTAGGTTAGATATTAAGAAGTTGTTTTTATTCAGAGGATGGTGACATACTGGAACAGGTTGCGCAGAGAAGTTGTGGCTGTCCCATCCCTGGAGGCATTCAAGACCAGGCTGAACGTGGCTCTGGGCAGCCTGGTCTGGTGTTTGGCAAATCTGCCCATCACTGGGGGGCTGAAACTAGGTGATCTTTGAGATCCTTTTTAATCCAGGCCATTCTCCGATTCTGTGATTCTATTCTATTTCCTAGGTCCTGGGCCTTCTCCTAATCTCCAGTTGCTTTGCTAGCATTGTCTTGGTCTAAGCTTTAATGGCAGATGACTGCCATTTAGTCTAGTATTTATTATCTTCACATGGGTAGCATTGAAAGACTGGACTGGTTTCTATCAAATAGACTGCCCCAGCCTTCCAACTGTGTGAGGTAGCTGACCTCTCCTTGTCTGTATCTGTA
>NW_011244182.1:0-471 GCF_000146605.3 Meleagris gallopavo | reverse complement strand
CTGGATGCACTCGCACAGCTCCATGTCTCCCTGCACTGAGGACTCCACCATCTGGACGCAGCACTGCAGGTGAGGGCCTGACCAGCGCAGAGCAGAGGGATGGGGGATCTCCTCCCTTCGCCCGCTGACTGCGCATCTTTGGATGCAGCCCAGGATACGGTTGGCTTTCTGGGCTGGAAGGGCCCACTGCTGGCCTGTGTCCAGCTCCCACCCACCAGTACTCCCAGGCCTTATGGAGCAGGACTACGCTCAGTCCTTTCATCCCCTAGCATGTTTTGGTGGTGGGTGTTCCCTCATCCCAGCTACTGACCCTGCACTTGGATCTGTGCCCACTGCTCAGCCTGTTGAGGTCTCTGTGGATGGCATCCCGTCCCTCTGCTGTGTCACTGCACCCCACAGCTTGGTGTCCTTAGGGTGCACTCAACCCCACTGTTGATGTCCCTGATGAAGGGGAAACCCAGATGCTTGTAC
>NW_011244181.1:0-501 GCF_000146605.3 Meleagris gallopavo | reverse complement strand
GTGAGGCAGCGGCACAGGTTGCCGAGAGACATGGTGGGATGTGCTGGCCTTTCAAGGTGAGCCTGGCTCAGACTCTGAGCAACTTGATCTAGCTGTGGATGGTCAGCATGGGGGAGTCGGATCACATCGCAAACCTACCTGCATACAAGCAGCGCACCAACATGGGGTGCATGATGTTCATTACCTGCTGGACACATCTCACACCACTGACTGGAGGAGCCCAGGCAATCCTTCAACTCCATCAGGCTGCAAAAATGAAATCAGAAGAGACGCAGAACATAATTTACAACACAACAAGGATGCACACAATGCCCTTAAAAACACCCACCGCATGGATGCAATTAGCACATAGCCCTATTAATTACAGCCATCCAGCTTGAGATCCTCCAGAAAAGCAGAGCTCACAGCTCTGAAAGAAAGCAGGAATCACTCACCCCATTCTAAGGGCTCACCCCACACCCCAAACGGAAGCAGTCTCCAGATTCAGATGCTGCTCTTACA
>NW_011244180.1:0-463 GCF_000146605.3 Meleagris gallopavo | reverse complement strand
AGTGTAGTGTTTATTTTTTTTTTTTTTTCTTCCTCCATTGTGGAGCTGCTCTCTCTGTTTTTTTAGCAGGGAACCCTGAGCGTACTTAAGGGTTGGTAGGGTATTTGGACCTGGAAGCTGCTTCCTTCACTTCAGAGTGTGGGGGAGTATTGGTCCTTGGAAAGGGGTAAGTGGTTCTTTTTTCTTTCAGGGCTGTGATCTTCTGTTTTTGGGGGATGGCAAGTGCACTGAAGGGCTGCTAGGTGTAAGAGCAGCATCTGAATCTGGAGACTGCTTCCTTTGGGGGTGTGGGGTGAGCCCTTAGAATGGGGTGAGTGATTCCTGCTTTCTTGCAGAGCTGTGAGCTCTGCTTTTCTGGAGGATCTCAAGCTGGATGGCTGTCATTAATAGGGCTATGTGCTAATTGCATCCATGCGGTGTTTTTAAGGGCATTGTGTGCATCCTTGTTGTGTTTTAAATTATG
>NW_011244179.1:0-496 GCF_000146605.3 Meleagris gallopavo | reverse complement strand
CTGCATTTCCCGGCCATGCCCGGAACCTCACTTTGCTGACTGGTCATTGCTGCCCAGCAGGTAAGGGCGATGCACACCCGCCAGCGTTTACCCATTCCAGAGCCCGGCACAATAGGGTTCCCCCAGAGCTCTGAATTGCGCTTCATGGTGCCCAGAAGGCTGCCTATCCTCTTTGTTCTGTGTCTTGCTTGTCTCTGGTCTTGCACTGTTTTCACTATTACATTCTCTTGTCCTCCTATTTTTGTGTTCCTTGCCCCATTCTCTTGGCCTTTACCCTTGGCTTTGTGTTGCCACATTCATGTCGGCATTCAGTTTTGGCGTTCCCTGCCGTATTGTCTGGGCCGTCATCCTTGGCATTTCCTTCCATGTTCTCTTGGCCCTTGCCTTTGCCTGGGCATTCCCTTGCTCTCCTGTTTTGTGGAACCTGCACCTGGGGCGGGGTGCAGCCCTGCGAGCACAGCGTGGGGGCAGTTTGGCTGTGGAGTGGGGCAGAGCC
>NW_011244178.1:0-367 GCF_000146605.3 Meleagris gallopavo | reverse complement strand
AGATTAATGAGTCCAAAATGTAGTCGTCATTAATTGGTCTTTTTGGGTGGTAATATTACCCACTGATACAAATTAAAAAAAAAAGAATAAAAAAAAAAATAGAAGGCATATGAAAGAAATGAGACTTAAGAGAAGTTTGAAGTGAAGTATGAAAATAGTCTCCTTGAGTAGAGCCCATCCCTGTCATTGTTAAAGATGACTCTGCATTCAAGTGCATTCTCATTATTTTAATGAACGTTATGAACAGATAATAAAAGAATGCGCTCTAGGAGATAAAAATTAAATGCTGTCACTATTCATGACATTTTAGTTAATTATACTATCCCATAATGACTTATGACTGTTAGCACTGAGGCTCGAGATAAAA
>NW_011244177.1:0-386 GCF_000146605.3 Meleagris gallopavo | reverse complement strand
GTATCCAGTCCCTGAATTATTGTGAGTAGTTTTTGCATGTACTAACTTTGTGGAGCTATGGGTTTTCAGTTCCTCACAGTTCAGAAGAAATCCATGTTACATGATTATCATCCAAATCTCTTCTTGAACTATCCCAAGCCAAGTCAGTAATGTCAAACAGAGTTGCAAAGAAGAGTTGATAAATTAAATCCTCTCCCACTCCCCCTTTCCCTTTTTTAATGTATAGATCTTTACCAACTGATTGATTTGGCGTGTTTGTGTGTCAGGAATGTAATTTAAAGATCATATATTTCTGAACTAACCTGAGATTTGTTCTTGAAACAAGGTTTGTTGAAGAGACCTTTCAGTCTCTCAAAATTATGATTCCTTTGGTGAGTGCCAAGCAT
>NW_011244176.1:0-521 GCF_000146605.3 Meleagris gallopavo | reverse complement strand
TTGTCCATCTCTCTCATGCTTGCTCAGGGACGCATCTGGGCTTTGGGCACATAAGGTATAAGGGCACTGTATTTTTTCCTATATTAACTAGGCAGTGTTACGCTACATCAGTAGGTACCCAGAACGTCTGCAACAAGGTCTGGGCCTGCAGCGATGCCTGAGTCCTCGTGGGGTGCAAAGCTGCTGAGAAACAGAGCTGCATATGCTTGGGAGCTACGGTCAGCAGGAGAAAACAGTTGACCCAGTTACCACCATTGCTGGGGCACCCGTGTGTCCTGGTATGCAGAGATAAGGAGAATTTTCTCCTTTTCCATACAGCAATAAATCCATCCCCAGCTGAGAAACAATGCCCCTAAAGGTGGGTTTTGCTTTGCTCATAATGCCTGGCAGAATGCTGCGTATGTGGGCAGTGGGGACCCAACACTTGAACCCATCCACCAGGTGACAGCGGCCATGGCTCTGCCTTTGCAGTGCAGCCTTTGTGATGGGAACACAGCCGCATGTCACATCAGGAAGGTGAT
>NW_011244175.1:0-479 GCF_000146605.3 Meleagris gallopavo | reverse complement strand
TGCGATTCCGATGCCGACAAGTGCGAATTCAGCCTCCTGCACTACCTGCGAGTGGGGTTTTTTCTTGCGCAGTCCTGAAAGGCTCTCTCCCCACTTCTGAAACGCTCTCCCTGAGAGCACTACAGCTGTCGCTCCTCGAACTTGCAAATGCCTTATTAGAGCTGGTTTTCCCTTCCACTCTTTTCCTCTCTAAATGCAGATGTGTAGCAGTGGAAACCTGACTAGCATGAATTGTGGCTCGAAATAAAGACAGAGACATAGTATTCAGAGGTAGGCGTAGTGCATTCTGCGCTCCTTTCCGATGCGCGCACAGGAGCCCGCTCACTCGTCGGAGAAAAGCAGCCGGCTGAAGTGGCCCGTTCTCGGCAAGCGAGAAACACGAGACCGCTGCTGACGGCTGAAAATGGCATTCGGGGAGAAACACAAATTCTCGGCCAGCTACGGCAAAGTCTCCGGAGCGGTTCAGCGCGAATGCCGCT
>NW_011244174.1:0-525 GCF_000146605.3 Meleagris gallopavo | reverse complement strand
GGACGTGGGGAGTGGGATGGGGAGTGAGGGTGGTGGGCAAAAGGGTTGCGTGGGGAGGAGCGGAGCGCTGCCTGAGTGGGGACAGAGTTCAGCAAATGGAAAACACTGACATTTGTAAAAATAGCAACTGCTGGGTTAAAATAGCAGCTGGTGAAATAAACGTGCAGTAACTTCTGAAACCCCCATGGGAACTTCTCCCTTCTTATCCATTCCTGCTCTGTTCCTTATGCCTTCTCTGGCTAGAAGTCCCAAAGCAAATCCCTCTGCAGATCAAAAATATTAAAGAGGCACTTTGTGCACTGCAGAGAATGAGATTTGGGTACTATTGGAATTTTTATGGATTTTTTTTGTTTGTATGTGCTGAAGCTTTGTGCCAGATGTGGGGGACAACAAATTCCTCTTTCGCCGAGCTTCCTGCACAGTCTTGGGACAGACCAGTTAGAAGGTTTGGGGGCTGCTTTTCACTTCTCTTCCTCATCTACTTTTTATTTTTAATTTTTGGTGTGTGGTTTCCTTTGGTGCTTT
>NW_011244173.1:0-343 GCF_000146605.3 Meleagris gallopavo | reverse complement strand
GGTCACCATCTGCAACACACACAGCTGTGCTCTGCTAACTTCACATACGAGTCACAGATGAACGTGGTACTTGCTAACAGGTACTATTTCTATACAGAGCTAGCAGGTATTCCTTTTTTTAATAATAAACATATTTTCAGCTGCTGAGGTATATGTACTGTACAACATAAAACTTGTATACAATTCCTCAGCTACCGCAATCTACAGCTACATTTAGAGTGGTCATTTTATCCAAACTAACAAACACATAACTCATTCTGTTAACATAAAGATGACTTGCACTATAAGGAGCAGGTTCTTTCCTTCTTGACACTTAAGGCTTCTGGGAATCTGACTGCTGGAA
>NW_011244172.1:0-541 GCF_000146605.3 Meleagris gallopavo | reverse complement strand
GCTGGCGGAGGTCATTGCCGAACCGCTCTCCATCATTTTTGAGAGGTCTTGGATAACAGGGGAGGTCCCTGAAGACTGGAGGATAGCCAACGTCACTCCGGTCTTACAAAAAGGGCAAGAAGGAAGACCCGGGTAATTATAGGCCTGTCAGCCTCACCTCTGTCCCTGCAAAGGTGATGGAACAGCTTGTGCAGGATACCATCTCCAGACAACTGTGAGAAAAGGAGGTTATCAAGAGTAGTCAGCATGGGTTCACCAAGGGGAGGTCATGCTCGACCAACTTGGTGGCCTTCTATGATGCTGTCACATGCTGGGTGGATGGGGGAAGACGGTAGATGTAATCTACCTTGATTTTAGAAAGGCATTTGATACTGTCTCCCACGACATCCTTATAACAAAGCTGAGAAAGTGTGGGATAGACGAGTGGACAGTGAGGTGGGTTGAGAACTGGCTGACTGGGTCCGGTCTTGTTCAACATCTTCATCAATGACCTTGATGAGGGGATAGTGGCCACCCTCAGCAAGTTTGCTGATGATACGAA
>NW_011244171.1:0-421 GCF_000146605.3 Meleagris gallopavo | reverse complement strand
AAATAAATGAGCGAGCGAGCGAGCGAGCGAGCCGATAAATAAGCAAGCAAATAAATAAATAAATAACAACAATAAGTAACAATAAAACAACATTTAAAAACAAGAGACAAATACGCGGGCACGTAATAAATAAAAAATAAAAAAATTGAAATGAACAAATAACGAAATTATAAACAAACAGACAAACACGTGGACGCATAAACGAAAATGATAAAGAAATAATGAAAATAAATAAATAACGAAAAGTTAAAAATAAAAATAAAAAACGATTAAAATGCAGGAAGAAATAAAGAAATAATAAGAATTTTAGAAATACAAACGAATAAATAAATAAATAGACAAATACGTGGACGCGTATTTAATTAAAAATAATAAAGAAATAGAAAATAAAAATAAAAATAAATAAAAAATAAATAAAAAT
>NW_011244170.1:0-497 GCF_000146605.3 Meleagris gallopavo | reverse complement strand
GTCCAAGATTTTGGCCACAAACTGTGTTTTTTAGTAGTTGCCTGCCCTACGGGAGTAGCAGGATCTACTCCCGGATACAGCTGCAGGCTTTTACGCAGCCTTTCCAGCCATTCATCGGGGGTTTCATCCTTCTTTTGCTGCTCACTAAAGGCTTTATTCATATTCTGTCCCCGAGGAACGGACTCCCTGATTCCTTGAATGATAATCGTTTGAGGTCTGACATATCAGCTGGGTGCTCTGCATTTTTGGTTATTCCAGGGCGGCTTTTGGAGAGGCCGCTTCTCATCTGCTCCCGGGCCAGCCTGATGCTGACAATCCCAGATTCTCATTCCTGCCCTCCGGATCATCTCTCTCTCTTCTGCAGTAAATAAGATCCCTAATATAGATTGTAACTCTTCCCAGGTGTAAAGACTTGGTCCTAAAAACTGGTCCAGCCTTTCAGAAACTCCCAATGGGTCTTCTAGTAAATTCCCCATTTCCCTTTTAAATTCTCTAAC
>NW_011244169.1:0-415 GCF_000146605.3 Meleagris gallopavo | reverse complement strand
CCACGAGGGCACACTGCTGGCTCATGGCCAACCTCGTCGTCCACCAGGACGCCCCAGGTCCCTCTCTGCAGAGCTCCTCTCCAGCAGCTCATCCTCCAGCCTGTATTGGTGCATGCAATTATTCCTCCCTAGGTGTAAGACCCAACACTTGCTTTTGTTGAACCTCATCCGGCTTCTTACTGCCCAGCTCTCCAGCCTGTCCAGGTCTCGCTGAATGGCAGCACAGCCTTCAGGTGTGTCAGCCAATCCTCCCAACTTCGTATCATCAGCAAACTTGCTGAGGGTGGCCACTATCCCCTCATCAAGGTCATTGATGAAGATGTTGAACAAGACCGGACCCAGCACAGACCCTTGGGGGACACCACTGCTTACAGGTCTCCAGCCAGACTCTGCACCACCAACGACGACCCTCTGT
>NW_011244168.1:0-470 GCF_000146605.3 Meleagris gallopavo | reverse complement strand
GGGCGTAGAAGGCCCTTGGGAGCAGCCCTGCGGAGGGACTCGGGGAGTCCTGGTGGACAAAGAGCTGGACATAAGCCAGTAGTGTGCACTTGCAGCCCAGAAGGCCAACTAGATCCTGGGCTGCATTCAAAGAGGAGCGACCAGCAGGGAGAGGGAGGTGATTGTCCCCCTCGACTCGGCTCTGGTGTGCGGCCCCATGTGCAGCACTGCGTCCAGGCCTGGGGCTCCAGCACAGGAATGATGTGGAGCTTTTGGAGCAGGTCCAGAGAAGGGCCACGAAGATGATCAGAGGGCTGGAGCACCTCTCTTAGAAAGAAATGTTGAGGGAACTGGGATTGTTTCTGTGGGAGAAGAGAAAGCTCTGGAGATAGCTCATGACAGCCTTCCAAGACTCGAAGGGAGCGCATAAGCAGGAGGGGGCAACGGCTGTTTAGGAGGGTGGATAGCGATAGGACAAGGGGAAATGGTTT
>NW_011244167.1:0-449 GCF_000146605.3 Meleagris gallopavo | reverse complement strand
GCGGTGCTCCCAAGTGCCGTAACAAGTGCACGGAGAGATGTGTTGGTCTCTGTGGAAACAGACAAGGAAGTGGAATGTGCATTTCCCGGCATGCCCCGGAACCTCACTTTGCTGACTGGTCATTGTCTGCCCAGCAGGTAAGGGCGATGCACACCCGCCAGCGTTTACCCATTCCAGAGCCCGGCACCATACGGGTTCCCCCAGAGCTCTGAATTGCGCTTCATGGTGCCCAGAAGGCTGCCTATCCTCTTTGTTCTGTGTCTTGCTTGTCTCTGGTCTTGCACTTGTTTTCACTATTACATTCTCTTGTCCTCCCGTATTTTGTGTTCCTTGCCCCATTCTCTTGGCCTAATAACCCCTTGGCTTTGTGTTGCCACATTCATGTCGGCATTCAGTTTGGCGTTCCCTGCCGTATTGTCTGGGCCGTCATCCTTGGCATTCCTTCCATG
>NW_011244166.1:0-524 GCF_000146605.3 Meleagris gallopavo | reverse complement strand
AAATGATATGTTTTGGAAGGAAGAATGTGTATTAGCTTACCCTGGAACTTTGCTTCATCCTTTTGGATGCCTGATTAGAATCTCTCCTTACTCAACTAATTCCCTAGCTAAAATTGCTAAGACTGGAGCATTTACAAAACAAACAAACAAACAAACAAAAAACACCACAACCCAACAACCACAACCTCCCTTCTCCCCCCCAGCACACACAAAAAAACAAACCTGGAGAACATTAGGTATTTTTAATTTCGCTTGCATGATTTCTACAAAGTTGAATTTAATCACTTCTGCCTTCTTGGGCCACACAATTGCTGTGCTGCGCTGTATGAGAGCATTGAACACATGCACAGAACTGCTTTGAGCTGAGCTGAGCATCTACAAGTACTTGCTTTTATCATGTGCAGTTCAGTCACCTAGCTAATTCATTCTAAAATCTGTCTTTTTTTTGTCCTTTTTTTTCCCCATGTCTCTATATCCTAAGATGACATGTGAAAAGCAAATAAGTCAAATCTGTGCTTCACAGC
>NW_011244165.1:0-311 GCF_000146605.3 Meleagris gallopavo | reverse complement strand
CAGAAACGGCAGTTTCCCCCCCAAATACGCCATTTTCACCCAGAAATACCAGTATTCTCCCCTGAAACTATCACGTTTTCTTCCAGAAATAGCAGATTTCTCCTTGAAATATGACATTTTGGAACAGAAATACCAGTTCTCTCACAACAAAATCAGCGTTTTCTACCAGAAATACCAGTTTTCTCCCGGAAATACGGCATTTAACTCTCAGAAATGGCAGTTTTCTCCCCAAAAATATGGTATTTTCTCCAACAAGTGACAGTTTTATCACAAAAATACGACATTTTCCACCACAAATACCAGTTTTCTCC
>NW_011244164.1:0-539 GCF_000146605.3 Meleagris gallopavo | reverse complement strand
GAATAAATAAAAATACTTTTGAACTAAAAACAAAAATAATGAGAGGCCAGCAAGATCCACCACAATACTCCAAAAAGTCACTCTCAAAACAAACAAAGAAAATCTGGTTTATAAATACTGCAGTTTATAGCATTTTACAAAGATTTATGAAACCTGCAGTGTTCATTTTAAAACAGCTCCTAGAACAGTGAAAAATTTAAAAATTAAAAAAGGCAGTAGCAACAGAGGTTACCTGTCTGAGCACCTACAATTCCACAGAGAGAACAGAAGTGGGTCGTTTATCTTGCACCAGCCAAAATGCCCATAAACCTTCTCAAAAAGAGTGAGGCGTGAGAAAGATATTGTACATGCAAATCATTTTCATGAAGTCTTTCTAAGCCCCTAGAGTCACTTATATATTTAACTGACAGATGTCCACAACAAAAGGGAGAAAAGATTTAGCAGATGTCACTGGTGTCATGTCTTGGATTTTGAAGTCCAGTATAATATCTTAAGAAGTATCCTTTGCATCTGAAGTACACTGGTGCTCCAGAGGATAC
>NW_011244163.1:0-471 GCF_000146605.3 Meleagris gallopavo | reverse complement strand
CTCACCGGGAGAGCACAACATCTGTCACTCCTCGAATTTCCACATGCCTTATTTGAGAGGGTGTATCTGTGAGAAAATGTCCTATTTTTGCAGAGTATGTCCCATTTGGCATTGTAAAGTAGTAGTTTTGGTCGAAAATGTGTGGAACTTCAAAGAGAACTGGTATTTCTAAATAGGCTCTGTTTGTTTTTCTTTACCATATGACAGATCACCCACTTTTAAATGCTGTGGCCGCTAGAAGAGTTTAATTTTTTCTTTCAGTTCCTCTGTTTCCATGGGGCCGAGTGAATAAAATAAACAAGATCTTAGGGGAAATAGTCTAGTTCTTTGTGCGGTGTTAAGCAAGCGGGCATTCACCTGAAATGTTTGCCACCTTAGGGAACCAGATACACAAGTCCTAAAGGGTTTTCCCTGTGGAGTCAGAAACCTGGTGAGAAAGGATTTCCATCTTTTAGTTAATCTGGATGCTAT
>NW_011244162.1:0-375 GCF_000146605.3 Meleagris gallopavo | reverse complement strand
AAAAATATGATATTTTCCCCAAGAAATGCCAGTTTAATCGCAAATATACGACATTTTATACCGCAAATAGCCGCTTTCTCCCAAAAATATGCCATTTCTGCCAGGAACTGCAGTTTCCTCCCACAAATACCATTTTTCAACCAGAAATAGGACGTTTTCTCCCATCAATACCGTTTTTCAACCAGAAATATGACGTTTTCTCCGAGAAATAGTAGCTTTCTCCCAAAATATGATATTCTGCCCAAGAAATTGCAGTTTTATCACCAAAGACTCTACGTTTTTCACCAGAAATACCTATTTTTCCCCAAACATGACATTTTCTCCAGAAATACCAGATTTCTTCCCTTAAATATGACACC
Source organism: Meleagris gallopavo (assembly GCF_000146605.3). NCBI lineage: Eukaryota > Metazoa > Chordata > Aves > Galliformes > Phasianidae > Meleagris > Meleagris gallopavo. Next base: position 16 of record NW_011244162.1, on the reverse strand, counting down.
TTTTCCAAGAAATAGT
>NW_011244161.1:0-506 GCF_000146605.3 Meleagris gallopavo | reverse complement strand
CTGACAGCGTCGATCTCAGACCACGGTAGCCCACAGCTAACCGGCCTCTCCACGCTGCTGGAGCTGCAAGTGCCTCCGGGCTCACAGCAGCCCCACAGGAAAGGCTTGGGCAGGAGTGGGGGTGGGGGTGGAACAACCACTCACCGGTTTCTCTGCCTCCATCGCCGGAGAAGCAGACAGCACGTGATCGTCGCTGCCAGCATGGAAACCACGAGAGCTGCAGCCAGTAGTGCCAGGCAGTACTTCAGTAACACCGGACCTTCTGTGGCACGTCCCTCATCTTCCACACCTGGAGGAACAATGCGCTCACTGCTGTGTCTCGTGCCCTGCTGGCAGGCTCACAAGAGGTCTGACACGGCCACAAAACGTTGTCTTTCGTTTGGTTGGCCTCCGGGAACACGTGAAAATCCTCGGGCTGCAATGCTTCCCTGATTCCAGCGAAGCAAAGGGAACTCCCAAAGGCCCTGCACATCAAGGCACTCTGGAGCCTCTTTTTGGCCTCCCAG
>NW_011244160.1:0-547 GCF_000146605.3 Meleagris gallopavo | reverse complement strand
ACTTTAGTGGTACAGAAATAGACCTCAAGACATTCCGTAGACTCCCAGTTGTCCCACGTAATCTGCTTTCCTTTACCAGGACTTCGTAAGTATGGATGTTTGGGGTTTGTTTTTACCCCTCAATTTACCTTGGAAGCTATCCAAATCCTTTGTTTTGACAGTATGCAGCCTGATCGTTTACTGTCCATTTTAGCTACTTGAAACTCTGCTTGCTTTTCCCAAACTTCTTGGGAACAAAACTGTAGTCAGAGCGTCGTTTTTCAGCCTTCTGAGTCACTGTACTTAGATTCTGGCAGATATTTGTTGTTGGTTTTTGCTTCTTTTTTTTCTAGTGGATACAATGGGTTAAGTCCCCATGCCTGTTCAGGTCTTAGCTCTCCTGTATGTGCAGCTCTCAGTTCCCCAGCACATTACAAGGCAGCATAGTTTGCTGGCCCTTTGTCCAGCCAGGCTACTGCTACTCCTTTCTTTAATGAAGGAGTTCAACTAAGTATCTACATGCCAAACAGTAGCCACATACTTAAACGTTTCACCACATTTGAAATGT
>NW_011244159.1:0-361 GCF_000146605.3 Meleagris gallopavo | reverse complement strand
CCTACTTTCAATTTGCTGTCTTCTTCTTTTATTCCCTATTTCGTTTTCTTTCTTTCTTTCTTTTTTTCCCACGTACTCTCCTTAGATGTTGTTGGCTTTTTTATTGTCTCCCTGTGTTTCTCTGAATTCTTTCCTTGGCCATATTCTTGCAGTCTACGCCTTTGCTTTCTCTTTGTACTTTTTTCCTGCATTACTTTGCTATTTTTCTTTTCCTCTTCGCATTTGTTTACTGCTCCTTTGGCTTTGCCTTCTCCTGTTTCCTTTCCTTTTTCGTGGTTCTTTTCTTTCCAGACCACGCCTTTGCATTACTTTCATCTGTTCGAAAAGCACGCCTTCTCTTCTCTCCTTTCAACGTCGTTTT
>NW_011244158.1:0-509 GCF_000146605.3 Meleagris gallopavo | reverse complement strand
ACATGCTGGTAGTTCCCCGCGTCGCACTTTCTATCCTTCCTAAGAGGTGTGCCGTCACCTTTTTCTCCTCAGCAGGGACTTGACCTGACTGCCTCGACTTGTGAAATACCATGGAGAGTGGCTCGGTGACTGCAGCGGTGAATTCCCTCGGAACTCTGGGACTCATCTCGTCAGGACCCCAAAGACTCGTGGATGTTTGGGTCCTCAGGTGGTCCAGAACCTGATCTCCCATGGCAGTGTGGGATGGGAAGGGGTCTGTGGGACTGAGGAAGCAATGGCAGTCCCCACCTCACCAAACCAAAGCAAAGATGAGGGCTGTGCATAATGAGCAGTTCTCAGACAAGATGGAAGCCAAAATGGTGTTGGGTACCTGAGCCTTCTCTGGTGGTAAGCAACATGGTGCACAGAGTGCAGCCATGTGCTCCGAGCAAGGAGCACAGGTTTGTGCAAGAGGCACGGATCGCACGGGCAGTGCCTTCATGACTGTATTGTGTCCAACAGGTGGCAGC
>NW_011244157.1:0-320 GCF_000146605.3 Meleagris gallopavo | reverse complement strand
ATTTTCTCCAGAAATACCAGATTTCTTCCCTTAAATATGACACCTTTTCCAAGAAATAGTAGATTTTTCCCCTAAAAATAATGATATTTTCTCCGAGAAATGCCAGTTTAATTCGCAAATATACGACATTTTATTACCGCAAATAGCCCGCTTTCTCCCCAAAAATATGCCATTTTCTGCCAGGAACTGCAGTTTCCTCCCACAAATACCATTTTCAACCAGAAATAGGACGTTTTCTCCCATCAATACCGTTTTCAACCAGAAATATGACGTTTTCTCCGAGAAATAGTAGCTTTCTCCCAAAATATGATATTCTGCCC
>NW_011244156.1:0-337 GCF_000146605.3 Meleagris gallopavo | reverse complement strand
AAGGTAAAGGGAGAGGAAAAGTGAGAGGAAAAGAGGAGGAAAGGGAAGAGAAAAGGAAAGTGAAAGGGAGAGGGAGAGGAAAAAAAGGAAAAGGAAAAGAAGAGGAAAGGGAGGAAAAAAAAGAAAGTGGAAAAGGGAAAGGATGCAGCTGCACTGTCTGTATTTCTCTCCTCACTGAAAAGCTCCTGTAAACCGGAGTCTGGACTCCAGAAGGAAAGAGCTGGTGATGACACAGGCGCTTATCACAACATTCTAATAAAAGAGGCAGAACTGTAACTTCGACACAAGAAGACAGTCGCTGTATTGCCTCGCTGGGAAAGCGAAGCGAGCAGCCCTT
>NW_011244155.1:0-432 GCF_000146605.3 Meleagris gallopavo | reverse complement strand
GGCTTCCATCTTGTCTGAGAACTGCTCATTATGCACAGCCCTCATCTTTGCTTTGGTGAGGTGGGGACTGCCATTGCTTCCTCATGGAATGGGAGATCAGGTTCTGGACCACCTGAGGACCCAAACATCCACGAGTCTTTGGGTCCTGACGAGATGAGTCCCAGAGTTCCGAGGGAATTCACCGCTGCAGTCACCGAGCCACTCTCCATGGTACTTCACAAGTCGAGGCAGTCAGGTCAAGTCCCTGGTGAGTCGAAAAAGGTGACAGCACACCTCTTAGGAAGGATAGAAAGTGTGACGCGGGGAACTACCAGCATGGCAGTCTCACCTCTGTGCTGGTCACGGATCATGGAGCAGATCATCCTGGAAGTGACTCTCAAGCACACATTCCAGTGCGTCACCACCCTGTGCGTGAAAAGCTGCCTCCTAATA
>NW_011244154.1:0-346 GCF_000146605.3 Meleagris gallopavo | reverse complement strand
TTGTTTTTTTCCTAGTTGTTGTTTTATTTTCCCTTTTGTTTCTATTCTTGGAACTGCTTTTTCCTTTCCTGAGCGTATTCCCCTCTGTTTGTGAGGATTTCAAGTGATTTTGCTTTGCTCTCCTTGGTCTTTTTTACATACTCATTCTTCCTTTCCTGTTTTCCTGGCTTTGGTTTGCTCTTTGGTTATTGTTGGTATCGGGGCCTTGCACTGCTGTTAAATTTGGTTCTTCTTCCATTGTTAAGCACTGGTGAGCTTTGTTCTCTCTTACTTTGCTAGGATTCTTCCTTTGCCATGCTAGTGTATTGAATTCATTGGCTTCCTCTTGTATTTCTCATCCTCGCTT
>NW_011244153.1:0-491 GCF_000146605.3 Meleagris gallopavo | reverse complement strand
TATGCTCAGGATGTGCCCGTAGTGTTGATGGGTGAACTCCTGAGCAGCACCAGTAAAGTTAAGACACTGCAGGATCCGCTTCCCAAGAAATGAAGAAACTTTCTACATCATTTTGGGTTGCAAGCAAGTTTGAAGGGTGGGCGTGCAGCATCAGGTTTGAAAGTGATGCTCTGGCTGCTCCTTGTTAGGAAAAAAAGGTCTCTGCCAGCACTGCCTGCTGTGGCTCACCTGCCTGGGTAGCAGTTAGCATTAGAAGCTGCAATACGTATTAGGAAGTCGTGCAGTTTATTTATTGCAGTTATTTTTTCCCCGTTTTGTTTGTAGGAAGTTTCAGAAGAGAAGCAAAAATTACTGCAGAAGAGGAAAGTGCTGGCAGAAAACTAAAAGAAGAAGTTATTAATAAGCGGTAACTGTGAGAAGCTCATTGCACATCCCAAGAACATAGGCACCTTTTAGAATAAATTACAACCAATAATGGAATGGATTTGTTT
>NW_011244152.1:0-356 GCF_000146605.3 Meleagris gallopavo | reverse complement strand
TTAAGAGGCTATGGTTGTAAAACAGTCATCAGAGAGTTATGATCAAACACTTGTTAAGAAAGCAACGGTTAGAAGGCAATTAACCAATGAAGATATTTGTGTCTGGGCGGCAAAGATTGTGCTTACTTGGTATCTGTGTGATTAGTGAAGAAAGAGTGTGAACCTGCAGTACTCAGTGAGGGAGGAACCAGGGCAGGAAGAGATCAGCGTCGGGCAATAGGGCATAAAAGACGTAGCACTGTTTTCTCGGGGCGCTCCTGCTTGCAGGACGCCCGCCATTGCAATCGCGAATCAAATCTGCTTTACGAGAGAAACCGTCCTGGAAAATTATTTGGATATTTCCACCAGGCCCCACA
>NW_011244151.1:0-484 GCF_000146605.3 Meleagris gallopavo | reverse complement strand
CAGACAGGAAAGAGTGGAAGGGAAAACCAGCTCTAATAAGGCATTTGCAAGTCGAGGAGCGACAGCTGTAGTGCTCTCAGGGAGAGCGTTTCAGAAAGTGGGGAGAGATCCTTTCAGGACTGCGCAGAAAAACCCCCCACTCGCAGGTAGTGCAGGAGGCTGAATTCGCACTTGTCGGCATCGGAATCGCACTCCTTCGCTCTCACGCGTAGAAAGCGGCATTCGCGCTGAACCGCTCCGGAGACTTTGCCGTCGCTGGCCGAGAAATCACGCTTCTCCCCGAACACCGCTTTCAGCCGTCAGCAGCGGTCTCGTGTTTCTCGCTTGCCGAGAACGGGCCACTTCAGCCGGCTGCTTTTCTCCGACGAGTGAGCGGGCTCCTGTGCGCACATCGGAAAGGAGCGGTTTGCACTTCGCCTTGGCTACATGCAGAATGCACTACGCCTACCTCTGAATACTATGTCTCTGCCTTTATTTCGAGCCA
>NW_011244150.1:0-368 GCF_000146605.3 Meleagris gallopavo | reverse complement strand
CACCAGAAATACCTTTTCTATCCCCAAACATGACATTTTTCTCCAGAAATACCAGATTTCTTCCCTTAAAAATGACACCTTTTTCCAAGAAATAGTAGATTTTTCCCCAAAAATATGATATTTTCTCCAAGAAATGCCAGTTTTATCGCAAATATACGACATTTTATACCGCAAATAGCCGCTTTCTCCCAAAATATGCCTTTTCTGCCAGGAACTGCAGTTTCCTCCCACAAATACCATTTTTTCTACAAGAAATATGACGTTTTCCCATCAATACCGTTTTTCAACCAGAAATATGACGTTTTCTCTGAGAAATAGTAGCTTTCTCCCAAAATATGATATTCTGCCCCAGAAATTCCAGTTTTATC
>NW_011244149.1:0-468 GCF_000146605.3 Meleagris gallopavo | reverse complement strand
ACCCCCATGTTGGTGCGCTGCTTGTATGCAGGTAGGTTTGCGATGTGATCCGACTCCCCCATGCTGACCATCCACAGCTAGATCAAGTTGCTCAGAGTCTGAGCCCAGGGCTCACCCTTGAAAGGGCCAGCACATCCACCATGTCTCTGGCAACCTGTGCCACTGCCTCAGCACCTCACTGTACAAGACATTTTCCTTAGATTTCACCTCCATTTTCCCTTGTTCTTTCCTTGAGGTATTGAAAGGCTGTTACCAGGTTCCCTTGGAGCCTTCACTTCTCCAGGAGGCTGAACAGCCCAGCTCTCCTTGCTTACAGGAGAGGGGTTCCATCCTTGGGTTCGTGTTTGTGGCTGTACTCTGGATGCACTCGCACAGCTCCATGTCTCCCTGCACTGAGGACTCCACATCTGGACGCAGCACTGCAGGTGAGGCCTGACCAGCGCAGAGCAGAGGGATGGGGATCTCCTC
>NW_011244148.1:0-352 GCF_000146605.3 Meleagris gallopavo | reverse complement strand
AAAAAAGACGCTGCCCACCAAGCAGAGCCTTGCTTGTATCATGGCTCAGATCATCGTATTTTCAGCAGTGCTCTTGCAACATTTGTTTTTCTCCACACTTGATTTTAAATATCCTATAAACTTGCAAACTTACACTTAACATAACTTCAAGTGGTTTATGCAACAAGAAAATAAAATCTAACTTCAGTTTCTTTCAGAGTAGTTTTTTAATTACAGAGAAAGGACTAGCATGTGATGAAAACTTCAACACTGACTTAGCTACTTAGAGACCTATAGCCTTCACTAGATTACAAAATCACTATTGCTCATTAATAATTTGCGCACCTCCATATACAAGGCCAAACTTCTATTT
>NW_011244147.1:0-455 GCF_000146605.3 Meleagris gallopavo | reverse complement strand
AACTGGTATTTCTGGCAGAAAACGTTAGTGTTTGTCAGGAGAAAATGGGTATTTCTGGCACCAAAATGTCATCTTTTCATGGAGAAATGTGGCATTTCTGGGAGAAAACGTGATATTTCTGGGGAGAATACTGCAGTTTCTGGGAGGAAATGTCATATTTTGGGGGGGAAATCTCCAATTTCTAGGACAAAATGTCATATTTTTGGCGGGAAAACTGGTATTTCTGTGAGACAATGTCCTATTTCCGGGAGAAAACTGGGTTTTCTGGTAGAAAACGTTGAGATTTGGTGAGAAAACTGGTATATCTGGCACAAAATATCATATTTCTGGGAGAAAGCTGATATTTCTGAGAGACATTGCCATATTTTTGGGAAGAAAACGGATATTTCTGGGAGAAAAGCTCATATTTTGAGGAAGAAAACTGGTATATCCGGGAGAAAAAGTCATGTTTCTGG
>NW_011244146.1:0-483 GCF_000146605.3 Meleagris gallopavo | reverse complement strand
CACAATTCCTGGCAATGTTCTTGAGTTCCTTTCCATAGGAGATGGTTGTCCCTTCAACCCTCTTCACTTTACTGAGGAATTTGCAATAAATACTATGATTGTGGGTCTACCAAATGAAGAAAGCTGAAAAACTAAGAGAAGAGATGAGTATGAATAGAGAGCTGTGCATCTGATGCATGTCTGCAAGATTTAGTAGGAAATCCAACAAATTCTTCTTACAACCTCTCTTTGTTCAGCATGTGATTCTTTGATGAAGTGCATGGGATCAAATGAAGGGACAAACAGAAAATTATTTAGCAGTCTATTGTTCAAATTCTTTCTAGAAATTAAGTTAATTAAAGAAGTTATTTTGTTTATGAGCATCCTTAAAGGAAGATTAAGTACTTATTTGAAATCTGTCTGCATGTTGGAGGAAAAAGATGTTTCTCTTTCCTGCATTACATTTATGGAATCCACTTTCTGTCTAAAACTAGTTTTGCTTTT
>NW_011244145.1:0-423 GCF_000146605.3 Meleagris gallopavo | reverse complement strand
CTTTTCTTGGTAGGAGTCTCAAGACTGGATGGCTGTAATTAATTAGGGCTATGTGCTAATTGCATCCATGCGGTGGGTGTTTTTTAAGGGTCATTGTGTGCATCCTTGTTGTGTTTTCTAATTATGTTCTGCGTCTCTTCTGATTTCATTTTGCAGCCTGATGGAGTTGAAGGATTGCCTGGGCTCCTCCAGTCAGTGGTGTGAGATCTGTCCAGCAGGTAATGAACATCATGCACCCCATGTTGGTGCGCTGCTTGTATGCAGGTAGGTTTGCGATGTGATCCGACTCCCCCATGCTGACCATCCACAGCTAGATCAAGTTGCTCAGAGTCTGACCCATGCTCACCTTGAAAGGCAACCTGTGCCACTGCCTCAGCACCCTCACTGTACAAGACATTTCCTTAGATTTCACCTCCATTTTCC
>NW_011244144.1:0-500 GCF_000146605.3 Meleagris gallopavo | reverse complement strand
TTTCAATACCTAAAGGAAAGGAAACAAGGGAAAAAGTAGGAAGGTGAAAGTCTAGGAAAAATAGTCTTCTTACAGTGAGGGTGGCTGAGGCAGTGGCGACAGGTTGCCGAGAGACATGGTGGATGTGCTGGCCCTTTCAAGGTGAGCCTGGCTCAGACTCTGAGCAACTTGATCTAGCTGTGGATGGTCAGCATGGGGGAGTCGGATCACATCGCAAACCTACCTGCATACAAGCAGCGCACCAACATGGGGTGCATGATGTTCATTACCTGCTGGACACATCTCACACCACTGACTGGAGGAGCCCAGGCAATCCTTCAACTCCATCAGGCTGCAAAATGAAATCAGAAGAGACGCAGAACATAATTTAAAACACAACAAGGATGCACACAATGCCCTTAAAAAACACCGCATGGATGCAATTAGCACATAGCCCTATTAATTACAGCCATCCAGCTTGAGATCCTCCAGAAAAGCAGAGCTCACAGCTCTGAAATCAA
>NW_011244143.1:0-445 GCF_000146605.3 Meleagris gallopavo | reverse complement strand
TCCCACACTGCCATGGGAGATCAGGTTCTGGACCACCTGAGGACCCAAACAGCCAGGAGTCTTTGGGTCCTGACGAGATGAGTCCCAGAGTCCGAGGGAATTCACCGCTGCAGTCACCGAGCCACTCTCCATGGTATTTCAGAAGTCGAGGCAGTCAGGTCAAGTCCCTGCTGAGGAGAAAGAAGGTGACAGCACACCTCTCAGGAAGGATAGAAAGTGTGACGCGGGGAACTACCAGCATGTCAGTCTCACCTCTGGGCTGGTCACGGATCATGGAGCAGATCATCCTGGAAGTGACTCTCAAGCACACATTCCAGTGCGTCACCACCCTGTGCGTGAAAAGCTGCCTCCTAAGAACCAACCTAAACCTCCCCTGTCTCACTTGAAAACCATTTCCCCTTGTCCTATCGCTATCCACCCTCCTAAACAGCCGTTGCCCCCTCCT
>NW_011244142.1:0-316 GCF_000146605.3 Meleagris gallopavo | reverse complement strand
GTGTGTGTGTGTGTGTGTGTGTGTGTGTGTGTGTGTGTGTGTGTGTGTGTGTGTGTGTGTGTGTGTGTGTGTGTGTGTGTGTGTGTGTGTGTGTGTGTGTGTGTGTGTGTGTGTGTGTGTGTGTGTGTGTGTGTGTGTGTGTGTGTGTGTGTGTGTGTGTGTGTGTGTGTGTGTGTGTGTGTGTGTGTGTGTGTGTGTGTGTGTGTGTGTGTGTGTGTGTGTGTGTGTGTGTGTGTGTGTGTGTGTGTGTGTGTGTGTGTGTGTGTGTGTGTGTGTGTGTGTGTGTGTGTGTGTGTGTGTGTGGTGTGGTTGTGGT
>NW_011244141.1:0-584 GCF_000146605.3 Meleagris gallopavo | reverse complement strand
TGTTATTTTTTTCTTTTTTTTTTTTTTCTTTCCTTTCATTGTGGAGCTGCTCTCTCTGTTTTTTAGTCAGGGAACCCTGAGCGTACTTAAGGGCTGGTAGGTATTTGGACCTGGAAGCTGCTTCCTTCACTTGAGAGTGTGGGGGAGGTATTGGTCCTTGGATGGGTAAGTGGTTTCTTTTTTTCTTTTCTAGGGCTGTGATCTTCTCTTTTTGGAGGATCGCAAGTGCGCTGAAGGGCTGCTAGGTGTAAGAGCAGCATGTGAATCTGGAGACTGCTTCCTTTGGGGTGTGGGGTGAGCCCTTAGAATGGGGTGAGTGATTCCTGCTTGATTTCAGAGCTGTGAGCTCTGCTTTTTCTGGAGGATCTGAAGCTGGATGGCTGTAATTAATAGGGCTATGTGCTAATTGCATCCATGCGGTGGGTGTTTTTAAGGGCATTGTGTGCATCCTTGTTGTGTTTTAAATTATGTTCTGCGTCTCTTCTGATTTCATTTTGCAGCCTGATGGAGTTGAAGGATTGCCTGGGCTCCTCCAGTCAGTGGTGTGAGATGTGTCCAGCAGGTAATGAACATCATGCACCCCA
>NW_011244140.1:0-657 GCF_000146605.3 Meleagris gallopavo | reverse complement strand
GTACGTGGGAGAAAAGTGGACAATAGTGGGAAAGACTGACTTCTCTTGGAGGGCAAAGGTGTGGGTAGTTTTTTTGGGTTGGTTGAAAAAGGGGGTCCTTTTGGGGGAGAAAACGGGATGTAGATGGGAGAAAATGTCCTGTTGAGGAGTGTCTAGCAGTATTTTTTGAGAGAAAAGGGAAGGTACTTGTCAGAAAAGTGCTCTTTCTGGGAGAGAGTAGCATAGTTGGTTGGAAAAATGCCACCCATGTGTGAGAAAGCTGCTTTGTTTCCGGGAGAAAATAGCATTCTTTGGGGAGAAGATGTCCTCTTTTGGATGGAAAAGTAGTATTTGTGGGAGAAGCTGTCCAATGTTTGGGCCCAAGGTAGCATTACTGGGAGGTAATGTCATTGTATTGGAGAAGGGAGGTATATCTTGGGGAGAATGTGTTCTTTTTGGAAGCCAACGGTGTACTTTGGGGGGAAAAAGCGGCCTTTCTGGGAGAAAGCGTCCTAGTTTGGGGAGAAAGTGTCATACTGAGGAGTGTGGTGTAGCAGATTAGGGGGAACTGGGAGGTATTCCTAAGAGAACTGTCATTTCTGGGTGAAAAGGTCTTATGTGGGGGGAAAAGGTGAGGACTGTGTGAGAAAGCTGGTGTTTCTGGGAGTAAATGCCATC
>NW_011244139.1:0-560 GCF_000146605.3 Meleagris gallopavo | reverse complement strand
CCTAAGAGGAGTGCTGTCACCTTTTTTCTCCTCACCAGGGACTTGACCTGACTGCCTTGACTTGTGAAATACCATGGAGAGTGGCTCGGTGACTGCAGCGGTGAATTCCCTCGGAACTCTGGGACTCATCTCGTCAGGACCCCAAAAGACTCCCTGGGATGTTTGGGTCCTCAGGTGGTCCAGAACCTGATCTCCCATTCCATGAGGAAGCAATGGCAGTCCCCACCTCACCAAAGCAAAGATGAGGGCTGTGCATAATGAGCAGTTCTCAGACAAGATGGAAGCAAAAATGGTGTTGGGTACCTGAGCCTTCTCTGGTGGTAAGCAACATGGTGCACAGAGTGCAGCCATGTGCTCCGAGCAAGGAGCACAGGTTTGTGCAAGAGGCCTGGATGCAGGGCAGTGCCTTCATGACTGTATTGTGTCCAACAGGTGGCAGCAGAGCTGCGGTGCTCCCAAGTGCCGTAACAAGTGCCCGGAGAGATGTGTTGGTCTCTGTGGAAACAGCAAGGAAGTGGAATGTGCATTTCCCAGCATGCCCCGGAACCTCACTTTGCTGA
>NW_011244138.1:0-644 GCF_000146605.3 Meleagris gallopavo | reverse complement strand
ACATGGCTGCACTCTGTGCACCATGTTGCTTACCACCAGAGAAGGCTCAGGTACCCAACACCATTTTTGCTTCCATCTTGTCTGAGAACTGCTCATGATGCACAGCCCTCTTCTTTGGTTTTGGTGAGGTGGGGACTGCCATTGCTTCCTCAGTCCCACAGACCCCTTCCCATCCCACACTGCCATGGGAGATCAGGTTCTGGACCACCTGAGGACCCAAACATCCACGAGTCTTTGGGTCCTGACGAGATGAGTCCCAGAGTTCCGAGGGAATTCACCGCTGCACTCACCGAGCCACTCTCCATGGTATTTCACAAGTCGAGGCAGTCAGGTCAAGACCCTGCTGAGGAGAAAAAGGTGACAGCACACCTCTTAGGAAGGATAGAAAGTGTGACGCGGGGAACTACCAGCATGTCAGTCTCACCTCTGTGCTGGTCACGGATCATGGAGCAGATCATCCTGGAAGTGACTCTCAAGCACACATTCCAGTGCGTCACCACCCTGGGCGTGAAAAGCTGCCTCCTAATAACCAACCTAAACCTCCCCTGTCTCACTTGAAAACCATTTCCCCTTGTCCTATCGCTATCCACCCTCCTAAACAGCCGTTGCCCCCTCCTGCTTATGCGCTCCCTTCGAGTCTTGGA
>NW_011244137.1:0-544 GCF_000146605.3 Meleagris gallopavo | reverse complement strand
TGGCTACAAAATGAACTGAGCGCTGGCAGGAAGGTTCAACCTCTGCTGTGTCCACCTGTGACGCTGTGGCCAGCATTATAAAATAGGAGGCATTCCTTTTGGATCAGCCCTTGCATAGTTATGAAAATTAAGGTTTGTAATGGCTGGCTGAGTAAATTGGTGGCTGCTAGAGAGGGGCACAACTCTAAAATAACAGCAGTTAGACACTGGTAGCTTTCAAGGCCAATTTAAATAACGTGGCTGCATTGGGTTATTTACTTATTTAATCTTATCTTTCATTGTCGTATTTCCTGAAAAGTCTTCAGGTCTGGCATTCTAGGCTTGATTTTGAATCTGCAAACTCTAGTATTCTCGAGCAACTCCATCCTGTAAGTGGATTAGATTTCATACTCCATTGTAAAACTGCTTTTAAGAATTGGTATTGCAAGAAATGATTCTTGAGGTCCCTTCCAACCCGGGCCATTCTGTGATTCTGTGACTAGGAAAGGCGTTACAACGGAGGTGTGATGGTGGGAGGACTGGCAGAGCAGAGAGGTACTATAAA
>NW_011244136.1:0-403 GCF_000146605.3 Meleagris gallopavo | reverse complement strand
GATCCATTTATTTACGTTCTCCCTTGCTTCATATGTAACTTCCAAACTTGGCATTTTGTCAGATAATACCTTTTCCCCCTTCCTCATCCTTCGATGGCTCCTGATGGTCCCTTGTTTCTCAGTTATAATGGGCTCTCAGTGTCATGAGCCCGTTCACGTAAGAATTTGGGAGTGGCGTTCACTCCATGAATCTTATCACAGTTAGTGTCCCTAGTTGCTATCATGCAGACTCCACCAACCTCCAACAGATAGATACAGCTACAATATACACTCCTAAGGGGGAAGCAGGAATGCGTTTTTGATGAGCATAGATATGCTGTAGTAGATGTAACAGTGACTTAACAAGACTGGACATGGCTGGATGCCCTTGGTTATTTCCACATAGAGGACAGGTTACACACAC
>NW_011244135.1:0-391 GCF_000146605.3 Meleagris gallopavo | reverse complement strand
TAAGAAGTATTTCTTTCAATAGATTTTCCTATTTCTTCAATTCACCTGGCTGGTCTGGTGAGAAAAGCTGAGTTAAGAAAAAAAATGCTTTATTTATAATGGCAAATTATACCTTCCATGCTTTCCATACATTGCTTAACAAACTCACAAAGTGGTTTTGTTCACAGATTGCTATCACTAGCTTTAATAATAGAGTTTGAGTTGTAACTTAATATATATATATACATATAAAATGAGAAGACGCTTCTTTTTTAGTTCCATTATTTTCTCTTTATGAAACATTCCTTGAAATGCACCAAACTGAGCAGCATATTTTGCATATAACATATCCTTAAGTTGTAATATCTGAAAACTGTCAAAGTTTCCTCACAAATTAAGCATAGTTCCATAT
>NW_011244134.1:0-531 GCF_000146605.3 Meleagris gallopavo | reverse complement strand
AAAGAAAGGAGCTGGAAAGACAAAGAATACACAAATAGGAAACAAAGACAATGCAAAGCAAACAAAAAAAGACCTACAACTAACAAGAAAAAATAAAAATAAAAAAAAGAACAAAACAAAACAAGGAATGAAAACGAAGCAAAGCCAAGCGAGGATGAGAAATACAAGAGGAAAGCCAATGAATTCAATACACTAGCATGGCAAAGCAAAGAATCCTAACAAAGTAAAGAGAGAACAAAGCTCACCAGTGCTTAACAATGGAAAGAAAGAACCAAAATTTAACAGCAATGCAAGGCCCCGATACCAACAAGAACCAAAGAGCAAACCAAAGCCAGGAAAACCAGCAAAGGAAAGAAAGAGTAAGTAATAAAAAGCCAAGGAGAGCAAAGCAAAAATCACTTGAAATCCTTACAAACAGAGGGGAATACGCTCAGGAAAGGAAAAGCAGTTCCAAGAATAGAAACAAAAAGGGGAAAAATAAAAACAACCCCTGGAAAAAAACCCAATGCATTGCAATGCAGAAGGAGCAGG
>NW_011244133.1:0-334 GCF_000146605.3 Meleagris gallopavo | reverse complement strand
GCTGAGGCAAGCAAAGAATCAGTCATGGGAGCACAGGTGAAGGCAATTTACCTCTGCTGCAGGAAGGGGCGGAGCCTGGCTCCATCTCTCCTAGATCCATTTAAGAACTGACTGCCAGTGTGGAAGGATATCTTCTGGAGATCCACTCTATTGGAGTTTCCTTGCGAGCCCAGGTCACGGGTCAGTCTATCTATCCTTTCTGTTTCCTGCTTTGGTGTAATAACGTTATAGCTTAGCTTCCTGATTAAGCATAACATCGGTATATCCATCAATTGTACAGGGGCACACTGGACCCCTAATCATTCAGCTTTCAAGGCTTGTTGTCCTGACATTT
>NW_011244132.1:0-507 GCF_000146605.3 Meleagris gallopavo | reverse complement strand
ACCCTGTGCGTGAAAAGCTGCCTCCTAAGAACCAACCTAAACCTCCCCTGTCTCACTTGAAAACCATTTCCCCTTGTCCTATCGCTATCCACCCTCCTAAACAGCCGTTGCCCCCTCCTGCTTATGCGCTCCCTTCGAGTCTTGGAAGGCTGTCATGAGCTATCTCCAGAGCTTTCTCTTCTCCCACACAAACAATCCCAGTTCCCTCAACATTTCTTTCTGTCACGGAGTTAACGAGATCAATCTACACCCGTGACAGGGGGCGGTAGGCCCCTGCCCTCCCTTCCCAGCCCACAAAATGGGAAGGAAGGGAGGAAAACAAAAAACAGCGGCAACAATCTATGGAGGAAAACTTATTTTACTAATTATGATATCGGAATGCAAGATAACACAATATAATACAATCTGATTGAAATTGAGACTAATAAATCAAATAAAACAGGAAAGAGAGAGAGAGAGAGAGAGAGACGTTCCGATACCGATTACAAACCTAGAAAAGCTTGGAAC
>NW_011244131.1:0-400 GCF_000146605.3 Meleagris gallopavo | reverse complement strand
CCTCCTGTTTTTTGTTGGAACCCGCACCTGGGCGGGGGTGGCAGCCCTGCGAGCACAGCTGGGGGCAGTTTGGCTGTGGAGTGGGGCAGAGCCAGGCTCCACCCCTCCCTGATCCCATGTAAGGGCTGGGAAGAGTAGGGGCAGCATCTGAACCTGGGGAGTGCTTCCTTTGGAGTATGCCTTGTTCTTTGGTGATGGAGTGAGTGTATTTTTCTTTTTTTCTTCTCCTCCATTGTGGAGCTGCTCTCTCTGTTTTTTAGCAGGGAACCCTGAGCGTACTTAAGGGCTGGTAGGTATTTGGACCTGGAAGCTGCTTCCTTCACTTGAGAGTGTGGGGGAGTATTGGTCCTTGGAATGGGGTAAGTGGTTTCTTTTCTTTCAGGGCTGTGATCTTGTCTTT
>NW_011244130.1:0-443 GCF_000146605.3 Meleagris gallopavo | reverse complement strand
CAAACGAGAGCTTTGAAGGCCGAAGTGGAGCAGGGTTCCATGTGAACAGCAGTTGAACATGGGTCAGTCGGTCCTAAGCGATAGGCGAGCGCCGTTCTGAAGGGACGGGCGATGGCCTCCGTTGCCCTCGGCCGATCGAAAGGGAGTCGGGTTCAGATCCCCGAATCCGGAGCGGCGGAGACGGGCGCCGCGAGGCGCCCAGTGCGGTAACGCAAGCGATCCCGGAGAAGCCGGCGGAGCCCCGGGAGAGTTCTCTTTCTTTGTGAAGGGCCGGGCCGCCCTGGAACGGGTTCCGCCCCGAGAGAGGGCCCGCGCCTTGGAAAGCGTCGCGGTTCCGGCGGCGTCCGGTGAGCTCTCGCTCGGCCCGTAGAAAATCCGGGGGAGAGGGTGTAAATCTCGCGCCGGGCCGTACCCATATCCGCAGCAGGTCTCCAAGGTGAACA
>NW_011244129.1:0-507 GCF_000146605.3 Meleagris gallopavo | reverse complement strand
ACTGCCATGGCAATGTGCCCAAGCCTGCTGCTGCCCACTGTCTTCTGTCTGTGCATGGAGCTGTCAGGATCAGAAATTCTCTTGCCTTTTTCCAAGCCTGGTAAGTTTTTGTTTGTCTTTCTTCAAATCTTAATTCTGCTTCCAGAATTAAACTAGATGCTCTAGCATTCTTCTAACAAAAGTATGGTTTTCTACCTTGTGCGATTGATGTCTGCCTTGTCATTTAGTTAGAAGGATGCAGGTTTACCAAGTTTTAAGCTCAGTGTAGCTGGACGGTTGGATGGATGATATACAAACATGTCTTGAAACATGTTCATGACTTTCCCCTGAAATCCAGAGAACATCTGTCTAGAGATAATTAAACCTTAGTTCTGCTTATCCCAGTAATTTCTGTAGGATTTTAAAGTATAGTCTTCTAAGAGTAAGAAAGTTTATATTTCAACTTTTACAGAAGTCCCTAATCATGACAATATCATAGCTTAAACCAAGACATTGGAAAGAGTCTTC
>NW_011244128.1:0-368 GCF_000146605.3 Meleagris gallopavo | reverse complement strand
CGGCTATTTTGCGGTATAAAATGTCGTATATTTGCGATTAAACTGGCATTTCTTGGGGAAAATATCATATTTTTTGGGGAAAAAATCTACTATTTCTTGGAAAAGGTGTCATATTTAAGGGAAGAAATCTGGTATTTCTGGAGAAAATGTCATGTTTGGGGATAAAATAGGTATTTCTGGTGAAAAACGTAGAGTCTTCGGTGATAAAACTGGAATTTCTGGGGCAGAATATCGTATTTTGGGAGAAAGCTACTATTTCTCGGAGAAAACGTCATATTTCTGGTTGAAAACGGTATTGATGGGAGAAAACGTCCTATTTCTGGTTGAAAATGGTATTTGTGGGAGGAAACTGCAGTTCCTGGCAGAAA
>NW_011244127.1:0-427 GCF_000146605.3 Meleagris gallopavo | reverse complement strand
TTTTTTGAGTTCCTTAGGGAAATAAAGGCCTTTTGAAACACCACATGTGTTTTCTAGAGACGTCCTCTAATGTCTGTAAGGTACACAGACACATGGAAAGAACAGGTGTCCCAAGGGGTCACCTGGCATCACTGGAAGAGGAGTTCATTGTTGGCTATTGGCACTTTCAACAGTCCATGATGGAGACTCAAATTACGTGCCCCCACCTTTTGTAAATGCCCAATATTTATCTGAACATACACTTCATATGGCAACAGCCTTCATTTCTCAATGATTTGAGTTTTAACTTTTTTTGTAGTATTTTGAGTGAAAATCATGTTCTTACGTTATTTTTTGGTAATTTTTCCATTTAGATGCCTCATTTTCTTCTTAGTGTATGAGACTTGTCTTCTAATATTATTCTGAGATAATTCATCAGTGAATCTTG
>NW_011244126.1:0-348 GCF_000146605.3 Meleagris gallopavo | reverse complement strand
AATACTGAATACATTCTGCTTTACATTACTAAAGGAACTATACAAATACCAGTGAATGTTAATGTGTTCTTGTTCTTCTAGTAATAAAGGACAGTCTCTTAAATATTAAGTATAACGACAAACAACTCTATCAGAAGAATGGAAAAACAAACCCATCTATAAAGCATCTGGTATAGTTAAACTCCTAACAGGAAATTGTGTGATTGGACATTCAGTAAAGCAATTGGTTGTCTCAGACTTGACACTCACATAATTTCTGGTATCTTGGATGGTACCACCTGAAGAAAGACAGGAAAAGCTGCACAGCAAGAGAACAGAAATACGCAGCCTCACTGGAACTTAGAAGCA
>NW_011244125.1:0-439 GCF_000146605.3 Meleagris gallopavo | reverse complement strand
TTTTTTGGGGGGTAGTGGCAAGTGCACTGAAGGGCTGCTAGGTGTAAGAGCAGCATCTGAATCTGGAGACTGCTTCTTTGGGTGTGGGTGAGCCCTTAGAATGGGGTGAGTGATTCCTGCTTGATTTCAGAGCTGTGAGCTCTGCTTTTCTGGAGGATCTCAAGCTGGATGGCTGTAATGAATAGGGCTATGTGCTAATTGCATCCATGCGGTGGGTGTTTTTAAGGGCATTGTGTGCATCCTTGTTGTGTTGTAAATTAAGTTCTGCGTCTCTTCTGATTTCATTTTGCAGCCTGATGGAGTTGAAGGATTGCCTGGGCTCCTCCAGTCAGTGGTGTGAGATGTGTCCAGCAGGTAATGAACATCATGCACCCCATGTTGGTGCGCTGCTTGTATGCAGGTAGGATTGCGATGTGATCCGACTCCCCCATGCTGACCA
>NW_011244124.1:0-600 GCF_000146605.3 Meleagris gallopavo | reverse complement strand
GGAAGTGACTCTCAAGCACACATTCCAGTGCGTCACCACCCTGGGCGTGAAAAGCTGCCTCCTAACTAACCAACCTAAACCTCCCCCGTCCTCACTTGAAACCATTTCCCCTTGTCCTATCGCTATCCACCCTCCTAAACAGCCGTTGCCCCCTCCCTGCTTATGCGCTCCCTTCGAGTCTTGGAAGGCTGTCATGAGCTATCTCCAGAGCTTTCTCTTCTCCCACACAAACAAATCCCAGTTCCTCAACATTCTTTCTAAGAGAGGTGCTCCAGCCCTCTGATCATCTTCGTGGCCCTTCTCTGGACCTGCTCCAAAAAGACTCCACATCATTCCTGTGCTGGAGCCCCAGGCCTGGACGCAGTGCTGCACATGGGGCCGCACCAGAGCCGAGTCGAGGGGGACAATCACCTCCCTCTCCCTGCTGGTCGCTCCTCTTTGAATGCAGCCCAGGATACAGTTGGCCTTCTGGGCTGCAAGTGCACACTACTGGCTTATGTCCAGCTCTTTGTCCACCAGGATCCCCGAGTCCTCCGCAGGGCTGCTCCCAAGGGCTTCTACGCCCAGTTGGTACAAGCATCTGGGTTTCCCTTCATCAGG
>NW_011244123.1:0-480 GCF_000146605.3 Meleagris gallopavo | reverse complement strand
AGGGGTTCCGATCCTTGGGTTCGTGTTTGGTGGCTGTACTCTGGATGCACTCGCACAGCTCCACTGTCTCCCTGCACTGAGGACTCCACATCTGGACGCAGCACTGCAGCTGAGGCCTCACCAGCGCAGAGCAGAGGGGATGGGGGATCTCCTCCCCTTTGGCCCGCTGACTGCGCATCTTTGGATGCAGCCCAGGATACGGTTGGCTTTCTGGGCTGGAAGGGCCCACTGCTGGCTTGTGTCCAGCTCCCACCCACCAGTACTCCCAGGCCTTATGGAGCAGGACTACGCTCAGTCCTTTCATCCCCTAGCATGTTTTGGTGGTGGCTGTTCCCTCATCCCAGCTACTGACCCTGCACTTGGATTTGTGGCCACTGCTCAGCCTGTTGAGGTCTCTGTGGATGGCATCCCGTCCCTCTGCTGTGTCACTGCACCCCACAGCTTGGTGTCCTTAGGGTGCACTCAACCCACTGTTGATGT
>NW_011244122.1:0-318 GCF_000146605.3 Meleagris gallopavo | reverse complement strand
TACCTACCTACCTACCTACCTACCTACCTACCTACCTACCTACCTACCTACCTACCTACCTACCTACCTACCTACCTACCTACCTACCTACCTACCTACCTACCTACCTACCTACCTACCTACCTACCTACCTACCTACCTACCTACCTACCTACCTACCTACCTACCTACCTACCTACCTACCTACCTACCTACCTACCTACCTACCTACCTACCTACCTACCTACCTACCTACCTACCTACCTACCTACCTACCTACCTACCTACCTACCTCCTACTCCACTCCACTCCACTCCACTCCACTCCACTCCACTCCAT
>NW_011244121.1:0-421 GCF_000146605.3 Meleagris gallopavo | reverse complement strand
TGGCACTTAGTCAGTTGGATCTACTTCGTCTTCAGTGACAGTAGCAGTAACAACAACCAGCATGAATTGAGGCTTGCTTTGTGAATCGCAGCACTTCATGCTGGTTGGTGCTGAACGTTTGCCTCTCTTGTTTTCCAGGACACTGGAGTACCTGATGAGACACTTGGCTCGTCTAGCTGGGAACTGCTCCGTCACAAACATGCACGCTCAGAACTTAGCCATTGTGTGGGCTCCAAACCTCTTAAGGTAAACTTCTTTCTGTTCAACACAACGCTTAGATCTGTTCTCCACTGAAGTAAAGCAATCCTCCCTTTCTCCATCGAATGCGCTCTTCTCCTGTAAACCTGTAGTAAGTGGCTGACAGCAGAGCAGAAGCCTGGACTGTTCTCCAACCTCACGGGCACAATTCTAGATGACCATT
>NW_011244120.1:0-388 GCF_000146605.3 Meleagris gallopavo | reverse complement strand
TCCCCCCTCTCTTCAGCTGTTTTTATACCACGTTTTACCCTACAGGCAGAGCTTGAGTGCCTCTCATCATTGCATACCTTTGTTCTGAGTTGTGTAAAATTGTCCTGTTTTGTTTTCAAAAGCCTAGGCTAAAAACTCCAGAGTGCATGTGCTCACTGAAGGGTTGTAGCACCTCGGAAGTGGATTAACTTTTGGCTTGGAGGTATTTTTTAGTTCTATAATGAGTGTTCTTAGTTTCATAATGAGCAAATACTGTTACAAAGTGTTACACAAAATGAAGGAGAAAGCTCTAAAGCAGGCAGTTGGGATGCTGGCATGATGATGTTACAAACGTGATTAGTGCCATGATGTTATTATTAGTATGGTAAGAGTTTGCTAATAAACAAAA
>NW_011244119.1:0-411 GCF_000146605.3 Meleagris gallopavo | reverse complement strand
CAAGGCCACAATACCAACAAGAACCAAAAGAAGCAAACGAAAGCCAGGAAAACCAGCAAAAGGAAAGAAAGAGTATGTAAAAAAAAGCCAAGGAGAGCAAAGCAAAATCACTTGAAATCCTCACAAACAGAGGGGAATACGCTCAGGAAAGGAAAAAGCAGTTCCAAGAATAGAAACAAAAGGGAAAATAAAACAACCCTGGAAAAAAAACCCAATGCATTGCAATGCAGAAGGAGCAGGAAACCAAGGCAGAAACCACAGAAAAACAACATGGAAAACAAACCGAGGAAACCAACATCAACCCATGCAGCAGCAGCAGCCTCTGCAGCAACATGAAAATGCAAAGAACACACCGTCATGGCAAAGCACAGATGACCACCGAGTGTGCAGGAGGCCAAAATCTTGGCATCC
>NW_011244118.1:0-442 GCF_000146605.3 Meleagris gallopavo | reverse complement strand
GAGGAGCAACAACCCCACCACCCAAAGACACAGGAACCAACATCCAGGGGAGCTCGGCACACGACCACCCAGCCACAGAAGCCCTTACAACCCCCTGTACCCAGTTCCTCCCAGCAGAAACCCCTGAGAGCAGCTATTCTCACCCATGCCAATGCGCTGCGGAGCTCCAGCCGGTGCTGCGGAGGGTCACAGAGGCGGGCAGACTGGGCAAATGGAGCTGGGCTCACAAAAAGCAGCGGCCAAAGGGGCGCCTTCCCTGCTTACAGGGGTCCCCCGACGCTGCCTCCACTGCAAAGGGCCTAGGACTCCAAGGCACAGCCAATCCCTGACTTACAGGGCAGCCTCGGTCCGTGGGCAGAGGGAGGCTCCTTCTCTCCCACTCTGGGGCACCTTGACCCATACCCCACTAACGGGGCGGTCGCCCCACACAGGCTGCCAGCAG
>NW_011244117.1:0-419 GCF_000146605.3 Meleagris gallopavo | reverse complement strand
GCCCATGTGGGATTGCCTAACTGCATGTTGGCATCAAAAGAGCATGGCCAGCACGTCGAGGGAGGTGATCCTCCCCCTCTACTCTGCACTGGTGAGGCCACATTTACACTACTGTGTCCAGTTCTGGGCACCTCAATTAAGTTAAGTTAAAAGACAGGGACCTCCTAGAAGGAGTCCAGCAGAGGACGACCACAGGGATGACTGGGGGCCTCCCATGTGACGAAAGGCTGAGTAACCGCGCTCTGTTCAGCCTGGGGAAAAGGACACTGAGAGGGGATCTGGTAAATATTTATAAACATCTAAAGGAAGGTGGGAGGCAAATGGGTGAGGCCAGGCTCTTCTCGATAGTGTGTAGCAATAGCACACACTATAGGAGTAATGGCCTAAAACTTGTACATAGGAAGTTTGTACTAACATGC
>NW_011244116.1:0-467 GCF_000146605.3 Meleagris gallopavo | reverse complement strand
CTTGACAGCACTGCACCCGCTACAGAAGTCATATTCAAACAGAAGTCTCTCACACTTCGTGACACAAGAACTCACTTTTGCCTGGTGGGAAGGACCAGTCCTTTCCCACTGCATCCCTCTGTGTGCTGAAAAGTGCAGTTGGCTCCACACGTCCCCAGATAAAGCATCTTTCTGCATTATATTCTGAGAGACGCCCCACAAAGCCCACATCTGCGGGGCTGACAGCAGCACCAGAACTACCACAGCACAGCTGGGCTCGCTCCGGCCGTGGCTCTGCCCGTACTCTGCATGCAATTCACTGCTGCCTGCAACTCCTGGGGCTCCCACGCGTACACATCCTGCAGGTCCTACAGACACCTGAGGGCATCAGGTCTTCAGTGTCCGTAAATCCCGTGAAAAATCTCTCTGTAAGTCACCGTACTGTCTGGCTGGGATGCAGGCACTTGTCCGCCATTACATTTTGCAGT
>NW_011244115.1:0-458 GCF_000146605.3 Meleagris gallopavo | reverse complement strand
CATTGTTGAATTTGCAGCAGTTTTTTGACTATAATTCAAAGCCACAACAACCCATGCAGCGTTATAGGCTTGGGGACGAGTGGCTGGATGATTGTGAAGAGGAAAGGGACCTGGGGGTGTTGGTTGATGCTCGGCTGAACGTGAGCTGACAGTGTGCCCCGGGTGGCCCAAGAGGGCCAACGCCATCCTGGCCTGCATTAGAAATAATGTGGCCAGCAGGAGCAGGGAGGTGATCATCCCCCTGTACTCAGCACTGGTGAGGCCACACCTCGAGTATTGTGTTCAGTTTTGGGCCCCTCACTACAAGAAAGACATTGAGGCCCTGGAGCGTGTCCAGAGAAGGGCAACAAAACTGGTGAGGGGTCTGGAGCACAAATCTTGTGAGGAGAGGCTGAGGGAGCTGGGATTGTTCAGTCCGGAGAAGAGGAGGCTCAGGGGGAGACCTCGTTGCACTCTAC
>NW_011244114.1:0-544 GCF_000146605.3 Meleagris gallopavo | reverse complement strand
GGAAAAAGGTGGCAGGAGACCTGTGTGGATGAGCAAGGAGCTCATGCGCAAGACTCAAAGGAAAGAAGAAGGTCCATGAAATGTGGAAAAAGGGTCTGACCACTTGGGAAGAATATAGGAATGTAGTCAGGGCCTGCAGGGATGCAACAAGGAAGGCTAAAGCCCGTCTGGAATTGAATCTAACTAAAGTGATAAAGGATAATAAAAAAGGCTTCTTCAAGTATGTTAACAGCAAAAGGAAAACTAGAGAGAATGTGGGCCCCTTACTAAGTGAGGGGGGGGGTTCTCGTAAAGGGGGATGCTGAGAAGGCAGAGATACTGAATGCCTTCTTTACTTCCGTCTTCAGTGAAAAGGCTCTCCCGCAGGAATCCCACACCCTGGAGGTTAGGGAGAGGGTCTGGGGAATGGGAGACTTCCCTTTAGTCAGGAAAGAGGATGTGCGTGAGCACCTAGGCAGTACTAAGGTCCACAAGTCCATGGGACCTGATGGGGTGCATCCACGTGTGCTGAGAGAGCTGGCGGAGGTCATTGCCGAACCGCTCT
>NW_011244113.1:0-497 GCF_000146605.3 Meleagris gallopavo | reverse complement strand
CCTTTGGAAACTACTCAATAGTTTCTACATCCTTTTTGTGTTGTTGAAGTCAAAACGTAAAACACAAGGTTTGAGGTGAGGATGGAGCAGCACAAAGCAGAGTGGGACAGGCCCTTCCCTGTCTCAATTCCAGTGCAGGGCTCAATGCACCCCAGGCTACAGTCAGCCCTGTTGGCTGCCAGGGCACACTGCTGACTCAGATTCGTCTGGCCATCAGCCACAACCTCAAGACCGCTTGGGCTGGAGCTGCTTTTCACTCTCTCCTACCCAAATCCTCAAATGGCCAGGGCATTCTGGAATCAGGTGCAGAATCCAGCACGTCCTCTTCTTCAACTTCAGGCCATTGGTGACGGCCCAGCCCGCTGGTCTCTCAACAGTTCTCTCCAAGGCCTCCCTATTCCTGACAGGGTCAACTGCTCCTCCCTACTTACTGCAATCCACAAACTTCTTACATGCTGCGCAACCGAGCCCCGCATCCAGACCACTCAGTACAACAT
>NW_011244112.1:0-359 GCF_000146605.3 Meleagris gallopavo | reverse complement strand
ACTGAGGAAGCAATGGCAGTCCCACCTCACCAAAGCAAAGCAAAGATGAGGGCTGTGCATAATGAGCAGTTATCAGACAAGATGGAAAGCAAAAAATAGGTGTTGGGTAGCTGAGCCTTCTCTGGTGGTAAGCAACATGGTGCACAGAGTGCAGCCATGTGCTCCGAGCAAGGAGCACAGGTTTGTGCAAGAGGCCCGGATGCAGGGCAGTGCCTTCATGACTGTATTGTGTCCAACAGGTGGCAGCAGAGCTGCGGTGCTCCCAAGTGCCGTAACAACTGCACGGAGAGATGTGTTGGTCTCTGTGGAAACAGCAAGGAAGTGGAATGTGCATTTTCCCCGGCATGCCCCGGAACCTC
>NW_011244111.1:0-477 GCF_000146605.3 Meleagris gallopavo | reverse complement strand
TCTCCAGACCCTTCTGGATGACTCCAGGACCACTCAGACCCACATGAGGACTCTCCGGACCCTACCAGACTCCACTGGGACATCTCCAGAATCATCCCAGTGGCTCCTCAGAGCTCCTGGAGCCATCCTGGGAGCTTCCAGATCCTTTCAAGGGACCCCCGCGGCCAACCTGGGGACCCCCTGAATGCTCCAAACCCTCCTAGGACATCTCCAGGTTTTTCTGCAGGACTCCAGGGATGGAAAGGGGAGTTGTGGGAGGAAAAAATAGGTTAGTGAGGCTTCCATGCTGTGGAAAGGGAGTTTGGGGGAGACCTCAGGGGACACGGGGCAGGGGGAAGAGGGGAATGGGGTCTCAATGTTGTTGAAAGAGATTCTGGGAGGAACTTAATGGGTTGTGTGGGGGAAAACAGGTGAACAGAGTCTCCATGAGGCAGAAAGGACATCTGGGGGCAGAGGGAGGAGTGGGAGAGGAGTAGC
>NW_011244110.1:0-358 GCF_000146605.3 Meleagris gallopavo | reverse complement strand
CTCAAAGGAAAGAAGAAGGTCCATGAAATGTGAAAAAGGGTCTGACCACTTGGGAAGAATATGGGAATGTAGTCAGGGCCTGCAGGGATGCAAACAAGGAAGGCTAAAGCCCGTCTGGAATTGAATCTAACTAAAAGTGATAAAGGATAATAAAAAAAGGCTTCTTCAAGTATGTTAACAGCAAAAGGAAAACTAGAGAGAATGTGGGCCCCTTACTAAGTGAGGGGGGGGTTCTCGTAAAGGAGGATGCTGAGAAGGCAGAGATACTGAATGCCTTCTTTACTTCCGTCTTCAGTGAAAAGGCTCTCCCGCAGGAATCCCACACCCTGGAGGTTAGGGAGAGGGTCTGGGGGAATGG
>NW_011244109.1:0-397 GCF_000146605.3 Meleagris gallopavo | reverse complement strand
CTTCGTATCATCAGCAAACTTGCTGAGGGTGGCCACTATCCCCTCATCAAGGTCGTTGATGAAGATGTGAACAAGACCGGACCCAGCACAGACCCTGGGGGACACCACTGGTTACAGATCTCCAGCCAGACTCTGCACCACCAACGACAACCCTCTGCGCTCTGCCAGTCAGCCAGTTCTCAACCCACCTCACTGTCCATTCGTCTATCCCACACTTCCTCAGCTTTGTTATAAGGATGTCGTGGGAGACAGTATCAAATGCCTTTCTAAAATCAAGGTAGATTACATCTACCTCTCTTCCCCCATCCACCCAGCATGTGACAGCATCATAGAAGGCCACCAAGTTGGTCGAGCACGACCTCCCCTTGGTGAACCCATGCTGACTACTCCTGATAAC
>NW_011244108.1:0-402 GCF_000146605.3 Meleagris gallopavo | reverse complement strand
AATGCAGCAGGCTGAATTCGCACCTTCTCGGCTTCGGAATAGCACGCCTTCGCTCTCAGGGCTAGAAAGCGGCATTCGCGATGTAGCGCTACACCGATTTCTCAGCGGCTTTAAACTGGAACTTTAGTCGCTATGTGCAGTGGCAGAATCCGCACGCTGTGCTGCGTCCGAAGTGCATAGCATTTGATTTAGTCTGGCAGTACGTTTCCGTGTGCGTTTCCGTGTGATGACCTCTACCTTACAATCACCAATATCACTTAAATCAGCAATATCACATTACCATGCAGAAGTAACAGATTTAAGTCAAAAAAATTACAACTTTTCAACTAGAATCGACTCCATTACATTCCTCATTATGACGCTTACTCCCAGACTTTGGGGCATTCTATTTCAGAACCACCA
>NW_011244107.1:0-470 GCF_000146605.3 Meleagris gallopavo | reverse complement strand
TTTCAAGGTGAGCCTGGCTCAGACTCTGAGCAACTTGATCTAGCTGTGGATGGTCAGCATGGGGAGGCGGATCACATCGCAAACCTACCTGCATACAAGCAGCGCACCAACATGGGGTGCGTGATGTTCATTACCTGCTGGACAGATCTCACACCACTGACTGGAGGAGCCAGCAATCCTCAACTCCATCAGGCTGCAAAATGAAATCAGAAGAGACGCAGAACAGAATTTAAACACAACAAGGATGCACACAATGCCCTTAAAAAACACCGCATGGATGCAATTAGCACATAGCCCTATTAATGACAGCCATCCAGCTTGAGATCCTCCAGAAAAGCAGAGCTCACAGCTCTGAAAGAAAGCAGGAATCAACTCACCCCATTCTAAGGGCTCACCCCACACCCCAAAGGAAGCAGTCTCCAGATTCAGATGCTGCTCTTACACCTAGCAGCCCTTCAGCGCACTTGCGA
>NW_011244106.1:0-366 GCF_000146605.3 Meleagris gallopavo | reverse complement strand
GAATTGTAGGGGTTGGAAGGGACCTCTAGAGATCATCGAGACCAACCCGCCTGCCAAAGCAGGTTCCCTACACCAGGTCGCACAGGTAGGCGTCCAGGCGAGACTTGAATATCTCCAGAGAAGGAGACTCCACAACCTCCCTGGGCTAGCCTGTTCCAGTGCTCCGTCACCTCACCGTGAAGAAGTTCTTACGCACATTCGTGCGAAACTTCCTGTGCTGCAGCTGATGTCCGTTTCCCCTCGTCCTGTCTCCACGTACCACTGAAAAGAGCCTGGCCTCACTGCTATGGCCGCCACACCTCAGATATTATAAACCTGGATCAGGTCCCCTCTCAGTCGTCTTTTCTCAAGGCTAAACAGACCCAG
>NW_011244105.1:0-418 GCF_000146605.3 Meleagris gallopavo | reverse complement strand
CAAAGAATGTTTGTGCACAAAATTCAGTTGCTCAGCCTAAAGTCAGCACTTCGTTTTGGGGGATGTGAGGGATAAGAGGAAAGCCAGCTTTAAAAGTGTCCCAGGAAGGCAAGCATTACTGTGTGAAGTACCAAAGAAGGAGCTGGGATTGTAAAGCCCCTTCTTCAAGTGGTGCAAGATTCCTGGGGCTGGCATTATTGCTCCTTGTCATGGCTTTGTAATTTTTGCTATTGGTAATCTACATCATAACATCATGTGGAACACAGGTAAGAAGAAGAACTACATGGCGCAGAGGACCTCACTGTCAGAGAGGAAGATATGTCACGGAAGTCACAAGATCTCATTCTCAGACGGGAGCTTCCATCGCTCTCTCACTCTCTGCCTGGCAGAGGGTGTGGATGTACTCCCAAGCCATGTG
>NW_011244104.1:0-489 GCF_000146605.3 Meleagris gallopavo | reverse complement strand
GGGGGGAAAGGGTGAGGAATGTGTGAGAAGCTGGTGTTTCTGGGAGTAATGCCATCTTTTGGGGGCTAGAAATGGTCTTTCTGGTGGGATGTGCCACATCTTTGTGAGGCAATTGGTGTTTGTGAGGGCCAATGGCATATATTCTGGATCGAAATGGTCTTTCCGCAGTAAAATGCCAAAAGTCTGGGAGTAAGTGTCATGATGAGGAATGTAATGGAGTGTAATTGGGAGGAACTGGGAGGAATTTCTCGGAGTCGTGGTCTTTGTGGGTGCATATGTCCCATTTAGGGAAGGAAAGGAGTATTTCTTAGCAGAACTGCCATAGCATTTAGGGAAAATGTCCTATCCTTGGGAGACAAGTGGTATTAGTGGGAGAAGATGTCCTACTCTTGGTTGCAAGTGTCCAATTTGGTCTTGTCATCTAGTCTTTTTGGGAGAAAACGTGCGGTAGTTTGAAGAAAACAGGTATGCCTGGGAGAAAAATACCAT
>NW_011244103.1:0-558 GCF_000146605.3 Meleagris gallopavo | reverse complement strand
CAAAAAGCAAGTGTAGGGTCTTACACCTAGGGAGGAATAATTGCATGCACCGTAACAGGGCTGGGGGATGAGCTGCTGGAGAGGAGCTCTGCAGAGAGGGACCTGGGCGTCCTGGTGGACGACAGGTTGGCCATGAGCCAGCAGTGTGCCCTCGTGGCCAAAAAGGCCAATGGCATTCTGGGGTGCATTAAGAAGAGCGTGTCCAGCAGGTCGAGGGAGGTGATCCTCCCCCTCTACTGTGCCCTGGTAAGGCCTCATCTGGAGTACTGTGTCCAGTTCTGGGCTCCCCAGTACAAAAAAAGACAGGGATCTCTTGGAAGGAGTCCAGCGGAGGGCCACAAAGATGGTGAAGGGCCTGGAGCATCTCCCCTATGAAGAAAGGCTAAGTAAACTGGGTCTGTTTAGCCTTGAGAAAAGAAGACTGAGAGGGGACCTGATCCAGGTTTATAAATATCTGAGGTGTGGCGGCCATAGCGGTGAGGCCAGTCTCTTTTCAGTGGTACGTGGAGACAGGACGAGGGGAAACGGACATAAGCTGCAGCATAGGAAGTTTCGCAC
>NW_011244102.1:0-512 GCF_000146605.3 Meleagris gallopavo | reverse complement strand
TTCCCTGCTGGCAGTCAGCTCTTCAATGGCTCTAGGAGAGGTGCAGCCAGGCTCCACCCTTCCTGCAGCACAGCTGAATTTGCCTTCACCTGTGCTCCCCTGGCTGACTCATTGCTCGCCTCAGGTGATCAATCAAAGGTTCAGGCCGTGATTCAGCAGCCCCATACACTCCACCCCTTCACGGCGTGAGCCAATGGTTAGGCTGACTAAAGGGTGAGCTTTCCCTAATACAGAGATCCAATACACCGCGACGCTTATACAATTTCATCGCCACACGTTGGTAAATTTCAAGATGAGTGACGATGGGTGAAAGTTGACTTCCTTCTACGGGCCAGCACTCGATGATGTTACTGGAGGCATACGGTCGTGAGGTGCAGGTCCGTCCTATGTTCCATCAGTCCCATGCAGACCATCACCGGGTGTTACACATGATCTGACAGTAACACTGGAACGTTTTGATGACATTTCATTCCTTCCGGTGATCGTGAAGGCTCAAAGACTCACGGGGAGAA
>NW_011244101.1:0-363 GCF_000146605.3 Meleagris gallopavo | reverse complement strand
TTTTCTACTATTACTATTCTCTTGTCCTCCTATTTTTGTGTTCCTTGCCCCATTCTCTTGGTCCTAATGACCCCTTGGCTTTGTGTTTGCCACATTCATGTTCGGCATTCAGTTTTTGGCGTTCCCTGCCGTATTGTCTGGGCCATCATCCTTGGCATTTCCTTCCATGTTCTCTTGGCCCTTGCCTTTGCCTGGGCATTCCCTTGCCCTCCTGTTTTTGTGGAACCTGCACTTGGGGCGGGGTGCAGCCCTGCGAGCACAGCTGGGGGCAGTTTTGGCTGTGGAGTGGGGCAGAGCCAGGCTCCACCCCTCCCTGATCCCATTGAAGGGCTGGGAAGAGTAGGGCAGCATGTGAACCTGGGG
>NW_011244100.1:0-424 GCF_000146605.3 Meleagris gallopavo | reverse complement strand
CCTGATGGAGTTGAGGATTGCCTGGGCTCTCCAGTCAGTGGTGTGAGATGTGTCCAGCAGGTAATGAACATCATGCACCCCATGTTGGTGCGCTGCTTGTATGCAGGTAGGTTTGCGATGTGATCCGATTCCCCCATGCTGACCATCCACAGCTAGATCAAGTTGCTCAGAGTCTGAGCCAGGCTCACCTTGAAAGGGCCAGCACATCCACCATGTCTCTGGCAACCTGTGCCACTGCCTCAGCACCCTCACTGTACAAGACATTTTCCTTAGATTTCACCTCCATTTTCCCTTGTTCTTTCCTTTAGGTATTGAAAGGCTGTTACCAGGTTCCCTTGGAGCCTTCACTTCTCCAGGCTGAACAGCCCAGCTCTCCTTGCTTACAGGAGAGAGGTTCCATCCTTGGGTTCGTGTTTGTGGCTGT
>NW_011244099.1:0-378 GCF_000146605.3 Meleagris gallopavo | reverse complement strand
CGGATCACATACGCAAACCTACCTGCATACAAGCAGCGCACCAACATGGGGTGCATGATGGTTCATTACCTGCTGGACACATCTCACACCACTGACTGGAGGAGCCCAGGCAATCCTTCAACTCCATCAGGCTGCAAAATGAAATCAGAAGAGACGCAGAACATAATTTAAAACACAACAAGGATGCACACAATGCCCTTAAAAAACACCGCAAGGATGCAATTAGCACATAGCCCTATTAATGACAGCCATCCAGCTTGAGATCCTCCAGAAAAGCAGAGCTCACAGCTCTGAAAGAAAAGCAGGAATCACTCACCCCATTCTAAGGGCTCACCCCACACCCCAAAGGAAGCAGTCTCCAGATTCACATGCTGCTCT
>NW_011244098.1:0-429 GCF_000146605.3 Meleagris gallopavo | reverse complement strand
CATTCGCGCTGAAACGCTCCTGAGACTTGCCATCGCTGGCCGAGAAATCGCCGTTTCTCCCCAAATGCCGCTTTCAGCCGTCAGCAGCGGTCTCATGTTTCTCGCTTGCCGAGAACGGGCCACTTCAGCCGGCTGCTTTTCTGCGACGAGTGAGCGGGCTCCTGTGCGCGCATCGGAAGGAGCGGTTTGCACTTCGCCTTGGCTACATGCAGAATGCACTACGCCTACCTCTGAATACTATGTCTCTGCCTTTATTTCGAGCCACAATTCATGCTAGTGAGGTTTTCCACTGCTACACATCTGCATTCAGAGAGGAAAAGAGTGGAAGGGAAAACCCTCTCTAATAAGGCATTTGCAAGTTCGAGGAGCGACAGCTGTAGTGCTCTCAGGGAGAGCGTTTCAGAAGTGGGGAGAGATCCTTTCAGGACT
>NW_011244097.1:0-436 GCF_000146605.3 Meleagris gallopavo | reverse complement strand
CCATCCATCACTTGCTCTCCCCACACTCACTTGCTACTCAACAACCGCCATGCCATCTTTCAGTATCTCCTGTTGCCATTCAGTTCCTCCATGCCGCTTTCACTGCGATTTGGCGCTTTTAAACACCTTCCAGGCTTCCTTCTGAAGTCTGGCAGCGTTTGCAAAGCTCGCTGTTAACGTGTCCCACTGCTGTGAGAAATCTTCCTAGCTCAAGCTCAAGCTCTGTCTTCCTCATCCTGCCCCAGGCAGAAGAACGAGAAGGCGTTCAGTGTTTAGGATAGGAGGTGCGTCTCCTTCCCTCGAGCGCCGCCTGCCTCATTTGTGGCTGGCTCCATGGGGAACGATTCCCCTGCTCAGATGTGAGGGAAGGGCCAGAGAGCGTGGCTGTGCGCTTCGAGCCTCTCATCGCCTAACGAGCCCGCTCTGAAGCACTTCT
>NW_011244096.1:0-388 GCF_000146605.3 Meleagris gallopavo | reverse complement strand
TGTGGAAACAGCAGGAAGTGGAATGTGCATTCCGGCATGCCCGGAACCTCACTTTGCTGACTGGTCATTGTCTGCCCAGCAGGTAAGGCGATGCACAGCCGCCAGCGTTTACCCATTCCAGAGCCCGGCACAATAGGGTTCCCCCAGAGCTCTGAATTGCGCTTCATGGTGCCCAGAAGGCTGCCTATCCTCTTTGTTCTGTGTCTTGCTTGTCTCTGGTCTTGCACTGTTTTCACTATTACATTCTCTTCGTCCTCCTATTTTGTGTTCCTTGCCCCATTCTGTTGGCCTAATGACCCCTTGGCTTTGTGTTGCCACATTCATGTCGGCATTCAGTTTTGGCGTTCCCTGCCGTATTGTCTGGGCCGTCATCCTTGGCATTTCCTTC
>NW_011244095.1:0-437 GCF_000146605.3 Meleagris gallopavo | reverse complement strand
ACATTACTGGATTCTATCAGACGCCAATATTCATTGAAAAACATACTGGACACGTAGAGTAAAAAGCAACACAGGATCAACCTGCAACTATTTATTCCACTGTCTCAGTGATGGTAGCTATTATACAAACTCTATGTATTTACTATAAAAAAAACACAAATTCCTCCTCCAGTGTGCAATCAAATTAAGTTCATTTATGAGTTTAGGTAGAAAAAAAGACTTCTGCTGGTCTCGGTAACACAGCTACAAAAGCACTGTACAGGATATTCGCAGATATGGCGTAAGCCAAAGTTTGGAACAGAACACTTCCTTTGTTGATTCTGCTTTTGTTGGTGTACATTACCATAGCTTTGATTATGGCAGTAAGGTTTCCTGGGCCATCGGTCAGAGTGCAGAGCTTCCAGCTCCTTCGAAGCGTCCGTCCGCTCACACGTACA
>NW_011244094.1:0-419 GCF_000146605.3 Meleagris gallopavo | reverse complement strand
TCAGAAGATCCGTCTGTTTGTGGGGGTTGCTGCAAGTAAAGAGCAACAGGTACCGATTGCCACAAAAACGGTAGCACAGACGGCAGTACCGCACCAACAGGGATTCCTTGCTCCCCATTCATAAGTTGATTCATCAACTAGAGGATCAGGGAGTGAATCAGCAAAACTCACTCACCCTTTAACAGCCCCATATGGCCAGTACGTAAAGCCAGTGGAGAATGGAGACTGACGGTGGACTACCGTGGCCTGAATGAAGTCACACCCCCACTGAGTGCTGCTGTGCCGGACATGTTAGAGCTCCAATATGAACTAGAGTCAAAGGCAGCCAAATGGTATGCCACCATTGACATTGCTAATGCCTTCTTTTCCATTCCTTTGGCTAAAGAATGTAGGCCACAGTTTGCTTTCACATGGAGGGG
>NW_011244093.1:0-392 GCF_000146605.3 Meleagris gallopavo | reverse complement strand
GTCTGTCCTACGAAATATGACATTTTCTCCCAGAAGTTGCAGGATTCTCCCCTGATATATGATATTTCTCCTAGAAATAACAGTTTCTCCTAATAATAGAATCGACGTTTTCTCCCAGAAATACAAGCTTTCTCCATGAAAGATGACATTTTGTGCCAGATATGCCAATTTCTCCTGACAACCCAACGTTTCTACCAGAAATTCCAGTT
This sequence comes from Meleagris gallopavo, assembly GCF_000146605.3. Lineage (NCBI taxonomy): Eukaryota > Metazoa > Chordata > Aves > Galliformes > Phasianidae > Meleagris > Meleagris gallopavo. The sequence goes on along the minus strand of NW_011244093.1, from coordinate 183 downwards.
TAGTCCCCCAAAACACGGTCATTTTCTCCCAGAAATACCAGTTCTCTGCCCAGAAACATGACTTTTTCTCCCGGATATACCAGTTTTCTTCCTCAAAATATGACCTTTTCTCCCAGAAATATCCGTTTTCTTCCCAAAAATATGGCAATGTCTCTCAGAAATATCAGCTTTCTCCCAGAAATA
>NW_011244092.1:0-385 GCF_000146605.3 Meleagris gallopavo | reverse complement strand
TCAGCAAGTTGCTGATGATCGAAGTTGGGAGGATTGGCTGACACGCCTGAAGGCTGTGCTGCCATTCAGCGAGACCTGGACAGGCTGGAGAGCTGGGCAGTAAGAAACCGGATGAGGTTCAACACAAGCAAAGTGTAGGGTCTTACACCTAGGGAGGAAGAATTGCATGCACCAATACAGGCTGGGGGATGAGCTGCTGGAGAGGAGCTCTGCAGAGAGGGACCTGGGCGTCCTGGTGGACGACAGATTGGCCATGAGCCAGCAGTGTGCCCTCGTGGCCAAAAAGGCCAATGGCATTCTGGGGTGCATTAAAAAGAGCGTGTCCAGCAGGTCGAGGGAGGTGATCCTCCCCCTCTACTCTGCCCTGGTAAAGGCCTCATCTGGA
>NW_011244091.1:0-388 GCF_000146605.3 Meleagris gallopavo | reverse complement strand
ACCAGGGGCTCAGCTCCTTTGCTGGCATAGCAATAACGCACACGATGTCTCCCACCTGCAAGAGATTGCAACGTCAATCCCAGCTTCAGCACGGCTGGGAGGAAAGTACAGCTCAAACGACTGCATTCTTCTGCACTGCCAAATACTGTCGAGCTGGAGAGCAATTGCACCAGTGCAGTTCTTAAGGCATCTGCCGTTGTACAACTGAACCTGGAGGTAGAAGAGTCACTACGATACACAACGCAGAGAATACAGCTGTTCAGTAGGAAATGGTTCTCAAAAGCAGCAGGCTCTCTGCCAAAGGGGAGAGCTCCAATTAATCCGCAGGCATAAGTCAGCGGGGCTTCCTGAACAGATCTACACGCTTTATTCAGAGACCAGGCTACCA
>NW_011244090.1:0-495 GCF_000146605.3 Meleagris gallopavo | reverse complement strand
ATGCTTGTCACAGAGAACAGCATTTTGCCACGGAATACCATCCATCCTTTAAACATTTATGAAATGTGGCTAGCTCTATTTTCTACTTATGTCAAGGCTTTTAAAAGTCAGTGCCGCTATTAATTATTTTTACGTTTTTTTTACGTTGTATTTTTTTTTTTTTTAATTCCCCTAGACCTTTTTTTTTTTAATATCTGGTGGCTTTCCATGAACTGCTGACGTCAGTAAATTCCTGCGCAGAACAGCGCTGGATGCATTTTGTGAGCGTGAGCAGAGGCGTGCAGCTTCTGGGGCAGCTGGCAGCACATCATGCTGTGGGTGACAGGGGGCAGAGCTTTCCTCTGATGGGTCTCTGCAGAAGAATTCATGGGCTTTAGAGTGCTTCTGCCTTCAACCCCACCCAGCCCCTTCCCAGCCCTTAGCATTACCCCTGTTCTCCTGTTTATTTGCTCTTTCCAGCTGCAGGTCGCACATTTACCTCGCCCTGCACTCTGC
>NW_011244089.1:0-371 GCF_000146605.3 Meleagris gallopavo | reverse complement strand
CCACGCCCCTTGCCGTAGGAGAAGCTTATGGGACGGCCTCAGTGCATGGCTGCCCGCCAGGTGCAGTGAGGAGAAGGCAGCACATGCGCAGCAGCCACAGCATACTGCAGCAGCAGGTGTGGTAGCTTGTGCAGGACGGCACAGAAGTACTGTCCCTCCTAGCTCCGGAGACCAGCTTACCTACTGGCAGTCTCCGAGACCACAGATTTTACCACGGTCTCCACCAGGCAACGAGTGTTCCCCTCAAAGACTGTGGCGACCCAGATGGAGGCCCTGCCCAAGAATGTGGCTGTTCAGCCCTCCGGCTGCAGGGCGTGCCTGAGCCTGCTGATGCTGGGGAGGGCGGCAGGAACTCCACCTGTGTGAGGGGT
>NW_011244088.1:0-428 GCF_000146605.3 Meleagris gallopavo | reverse complement strand
GTTAGACTGTATCAAATAGACATAATGGCAATTATTGCAGAAAGAAATTGAAGTTACATTTAAATGGCTATAAAAACTGTTTGTTTATCTTGTCTGGATTTGCAGTAGTGCTCTATAAACCCTTGTAAACTTGGTCATGCTATACTTACGTGTTTCTAATTTGAATTTTCATGAAGGCAGGCTTCTGCTATTAATTAAGAAACTCTGTTGCCTGTGAGATGGTAGATTCCTGCAAGATTTTAGGATGGTAGAATTCAACTTGTTGTTAACCAATTTACTGGAAGGTCAAATAGCTCAGGAATTGCATTTTTCAGGGAACATCAGTTTGATACCGTTTGCGGTGTTGACCTTTATTTTCAGTAACTCTTGTTGTATGTTTGTTCTTGGTTTTCAAAGGAGCAAGTAGTTGTTAATCTCCAGAACCAACT
>NW_011244087.1:0-505 GCF_000146605.3 Meleagris gallopavo | reverse complement strand
TGCTGAGGCAGTGGCACAGGTTGCCAGAGACATGGTGGATGTGCTGGCCCTTTCAAGGTGAGCCTGGCTCAGACTCTGAGCAACTTGATCTAGCTGTGGATGGTCAGCATGGGGGAGTCGGATCACATCGCAAACCTACCTGCATACAAGCAGCGCACCAACATGGGGTGCATGATGTTCATTACCTGCTGGACACATCTCACACCACTGACTGGAGGAGCCCAGGCAATCCTTCAACTCCATCAGGCTGCAAAATGAAATCAGAAGAGACGCAGAACAGAATTTAAAACACAACAAGGATGCACACAATAGCCCTTTAAAAAACACCCACCGCATGGATGCAATTAGCACATAGCCCTATTAATGACAGCCATCCAGCTTGAGATCCTCCAGAAAAGCAGAGCTCACAGCTCTGAAAGAAAAGCAGGAATCACTCACCCCATTCTAAGGGCTCACCCCACACCCCAAAGGAAGCAGTCTCCAGATTCAGATGCTGCTCTTACAC
>NW_011244086.1:0-402 GCF_000146605.3 Meleagris gallopavo | reverse complement strand
ACTGCACTCAGTGCAGTCTATTAAAAATTATAGCAATGGAGAAAGATTGTTTCTTCACTGAACTGAAAGCTGCTGTTTTATAGTGATCAGTAATCATGACTACTTTGTATTCGGGAAAGGAAAATACCTGTACAGATACACATAGGAAAATGCAAGTGATAAAGCAGGAATTCGTTTTGAAAAGAACTGATAAAATTACCTAAAATTCTGAGCAGGATTTTTCAGTCAAGGAAAATATATTTTTTGACAAGGAAAATGGAAACCCAAATTAGAAGTAGATGTTAAGGATGACACAGCAACACACCATGCAAGACGTCTGCCGTCCATTTTCCAGAAGACACTGGCGTAAATTGGAATGTAATGCATGCTTTTCTCACAGGCAATAGAAAGGATTTCTGCCTC
>NW_011244085.1:0-421 GCF_000146605.3 Meleagris gallopavo | reverse complement strand
TGCATGATGTTCATTACCTGCTGGACACATCTCACACCACTGACTGGAGGAGCCCAGGCAATCCTCAACTCCATCAGGCTGCAAAATGAAATCAGAAGAGACGCAGAACATAATTTACAACACAACAAGGATGCACACAATGCCCTTAAAAAACACCCACCGCATGGATGCAATTAGCACATGAATTACAGCCATCCAGCTTGAGATCCTCCAGAAAAGCAGAGCTCACAGCTCTGAAATCAAGCAGGAATCACTCACCCCATTCTAAGGGCTCACCCCACACCCCAAAGGAAGCAGTCTCCAGATTCAGATTCTGCTCTTACACCTAGCAGCCCTTCAGTGCACTTGCCATCCCCCAAAAAGAGAAGATCACAGCCCTGAAAAGAAAAAAAAGAAAACCACTTACCCCATTCCAAGGACC
>NW_011244084.1:0-478 GCF_000146605.3 Meleagris gallopavo | reverse complement strand
CTGGGAGAGAGTAGCATAGTTGGTTGGAAAAATGCCACCCATTTGTGAGAAAGCTGCTTTGTTTCCGGGAGAAAATAGCATTCTTTGGGGAGAAGATGTCCTCTTTTTGGATGGAAAAGAAGTATTTGTGGGAGAAGCTGTCCAAAGTTTGGGCCCAAGGTAGCATTACTGGGAGGTAATGTCATTGTATTGGAGAAGGGAGGTATTTCTTGGGGAGAATGTGTTCTGTTTGGAAGCCAACGGTGTACTTTGGGAGGAAAAAAGCGGCCTTTCTGGGAGAAAGTGTCCTAGTTTGGGGAGAAAGTGTCATAGTGCGGAGTGTAGTGTAGCAGATTAGGGGGAATTGGGAGGTATTCCTAAGAGAACTGTCATTTCTGAGTGAAAAGGTCTTATGTGGGGGGAAAAGGTGAGGAATGTGTGAGAAAGCTGGTGTTTCTGGGAGTAAATGCCATCTTTTGGGGGCTAGAAATGGTCTTTC
>NW_011244083.1:0-491 GCF_000146605.3 Meleagris gallopavo | reverse complement strand
CCGAGGGGGGGGAAAGGGATAATAGAGTTTATTGGACTGTGTGGATTAGATGGCCTGGCACATCAGAATCACGAAAATATAAGGCCCTAGTGGATACTGGTGCACAGTGCACTCTAATGCCCTCGAGTCACCAAGGACAAATCAATTTATATTCATGGGGTGACTGGAGGTTCCCAAGAGCTGACTATGTTGGAGGCCGAAATCAGCCTCACTGGTAAAGACTGGCAGAAACACCCTATTGTGACTGGCCCAGGGGCTCCATGCATACTTGGTATTGATTACCTCAGAAGGGGATATTTTAAGGATCCCAAAGGGTATCGATGGGCCTTTGGAATAGCTGCTGTAGACACAGAAGGTGTTAAGCAGTTGTCTATTTTGCCTGGCCTGTCAGAAGATCCATCTGCCGTGGGGTTGCTACGAGTGAAAGAGCAACAAGTACCGATTGCTACAAAACGGTGCACAGACGGCAGTACCGCACCAACAGGGATTCC
>NW_011244082.1:0-524 GCF_000146605.3 Meleagris gallopavo | reverse complement strand
GTTCTCCATGAGGAAAGACTTAGAAGACGTTTCCTCTAACACAGTGTATGCTTGGGAAGCTGCCTTTTGAAATGCTATTTGCTGTCCCTCAGCCAACAAAGGGAACGAGGAGGCGAGGCTCTGTAGGACAGGGTGCCAGAATTCCTCTCCAGGTCCAACCCATGTTGGCAACAGAGCGCAGCCCCTCCTGCACATGGCTCCAAGTGAGTGTGTCCAGAGCGTAGGAGAAGAGCGCTCTCACGGAGGTGACACGGAGCCCTTCCTCTATGGGACCTGGCCTTGGGAGCAGGCAGTCTGCCAGCACGGCCCAGCAAACAGCAGCTAAGAAGCCAAGGACTACACAAGCCCATGTACTCACACTGGAAGCACACGGATGCCCCCAGGACGCACGTGGAAAGCAGCCGGTTCCTTGCCTGATAGCACACAGACCTCCGTCTGCGGGTTCTGCAAAGAGGACAGAGACATGAGGGTGAGGCTGGGAAAGGATCCCCTGTCCCACAGGGTAGCAAGCCTGCCCAGTGCAC
>NW_011244081.1:0-415 GCF_000146605.3 Meleagris gallopavo | reverse complement strand
TGGAAAGAAATGAAATTAACCCCTTCTGATTTGTCATTCTTCTATTCATCTTTACACTGCGTGCATACATTCATAGCACATAGTTCATACATAGTGATAGAAATGATAAGAAATGTGAAGAAAGTTAGAACTAGAGTTGGAGACTGAAATTTTTATAAAAAAGAATAAAGCTAGACATGAATATTTACCTACTGCTTCTGTATCCTGCTGGGCCAAAACCTTGACTGGCTCTATGAGAACAGTACTGTGTGCTCCCCTCTGCTCCCAACCTCCTCCTTCAGCCTGGTTGTTATGCTCAAGGCCTTGTTTAGGACCGATAACACAGTATTGCTAAATACTTTGACTATGAGCTAATCATCTTAGCCCACAAATAGTGAGCAGCCCAAGAACCCCTTTAGCTTTAATCCTCATAACA
>NW_011244080.1:0-464 GCF_000146605.3 Meleagris gallopavo | reverse complement strand
CCAGAGAGCAGCAGCTCCAGCACCACCAGCCACGCACCATCGGGGCCGAGCTGACTGTTCCCCCGTCGCCTGAGAGCAGCGGCCTGTCCAGGCAGCGCAGGACAGACCGGAGGAGAATCCGCCCGCGTGCACAGCGGGATGAAAATAATGAGCCCCAAGGACACCGTGGGAGCAGCATCCCAAACTCTGCCTGCCAAGAGACATCAGAGTCCTCGAGGCACTCTCTGGCTCTTGGCTACAACCGCCGGTGCAGACAGGGACAGCGGGCCCGGACAAGAAGCCGCTCTCCACTGCAGCGCCGGGCCCCAGATTCTCCGAGCCAGCCCCGAACACGCCGTGGGAGCAGGCAGGCACCAGAATCAAGTGCCAAGAGCTGCACCCACAGATACAGCGGACCGGGAACATCGCGGTCCTCGAGGGTTTCCACGGCGGCTGATAGAGGACAGTCCAGGCAGACAGGCCGA
>NW_011244079.1:0-382 GCF_000146605.3 Meleagris gallopavo | reverse complement strand
TTTCAACCTGATAATCATTTTGTGCCTTCTAACAGTACCCAATAACATTAAGAACTGCCTAGAAGATCTCACAGAATCATTAACGTTGGAAAAGACCACTAAGAATATTTATCATCCTATATAGCTAATTTAGTTAACATGGAAAAAAAAAGAAAATCGATCAGACTCAGCTTATCAATAACAAAACCCAATGTCACTAAATATTTGTACCTTGTGCCCCAGTACCATTACCCCAGGAATACTTAGATTCTCTTCTGATGCATTAAAAGCTTAGCAATGATTTGTTCATAAAATAAAATCTCTCATTACAGTAATTTTATGATCATAACTCTGCCTATTTAAAAAAAAACCAACACACTTGTGGATGAAAGCAGAAATTTGG
>NW_011244078.1:0-342 GCF_000146605.3 Meleagris gallopavo | reverse complement strand
TTTGGTTTGAGCTTTGTTAGCTTCTCTAAGGTTACATCTTCGCACACATAGGACCCCTTTAGACACAACCTCTTGGATGCGTCTGGGACTCGGCGCGGATCCAGCTGTGCTGAGGATCCTTTCCGCTGCGGTTTTGAGGAGCTCAGACAGCAAGGGGGTCCGATCTGAACCTCGTGACACAGCGGGAGGGCCTCCTGTATGCGTGTGTTTAACCCTGCCCTCTGCGTGGAAAATAACCAAGCGTATCCAGCCATCTCCAGCCTCGCTAGCTCACCGCTCTATCACTACAGAATATCTACATTACATCAGGACATTCCTGCTTCTCTCTTAGGAGCGTATATT
>NW_011244077.1:0-421 GCF_000146605.3 Meleagris gallopavo | reverse complement strand
TTCTACGCTTGGTTGACCTATGTGGCACTGTAGCCTGATTCTATAATGTGAGAGCATACAGAGTTGAAGGAGAAGAATTTACTTGCCCGTGGGCTAATTTTTGTGTCTGGTTCCTCAACTGGCTGCTCCCTCTGCTACCTGCAGTAAAAAATATAAATACATGGTTTGATTTCCCAGAAAGGAATGTTATTAAGTGCCAGCTGTTCTCATGTTTAGGAAGAGCAAAGTTGTGCACCTCGTCTCAGAATTTGCTCTTCCAGAATCAGGAGGAAATGTAGGAGCCCTGCTGATTTGAATTCAGCAGTTGGTTCTGTTTCCTTTCCGAGTGCATAACAACCTGAGCGTGTTAATCAAGTGACGTGGCTTTTTAGTCTGGTATGAACTGTGTTGTGCATTGAGATTTTTGTCCATTTGTAAGCAG
>NW_011244076.1:0-415 GCF_000146605.3 Meleagris gallopavo | reverse complement strand
TGGCCGCCTTTGTGCTGGGCGACCTCCCTGTAAGCAGGGCTCGGGTCTTTGCTGTAGTTGGCCTTTTGCCTTGCTGCTCCTTTGGCTGCCTGGGGAGCGTGGCCCCCTGTAACGCAGGGCGAGAGCCACCTCTCCGCACCCGAGTGGGAAATGGAGCTCGCCGGACCCCAAGGCCACCCTGTAAGCAGGGTAGTGCCGTTTCCCTGCCCCTCTTCCTCCTCCGGCCCCTCGGCATCGTTGCCTGGTGGTGGCCTGTCAATGCGACGGCCCTGTACTCGGGGTGTGCGTCGAGGCCTTTGTCCTTTGGCTTTACCTGCGAAGCCCCTTGGCACGTTGAGGTCTGTGGCCTCCGTGCAGGCTAGGGGACAGGTCACAGGCTCTTGTCTGTTGCCCGTGGCTGTGGGTTTATTCCCAG
>NW_011244075.1:0-570 GCF_000146605.3 Meleagris gallopavo | reverse complement strand
GAAGCACGGCCTTCAGCCTGCCTTTGATTATACACTGGGCAAGAAGCCTGCAAAATACAGTAAGCTGAGATTTATTGTTCAATATGTACAGTCTGTTTTTTCTCTCCTTGTGTAACTGTAACGCACAAAGTAAACAAAATCAGGTGAGAAGGTACTATTTGAGAGCTGCCGTGAGCTCTGTCAGGTAAGTTGGTTTCTCTAGTCAAGCTATCAGCTACACTCTCCCTCACTGCCTCTTAGCACTGCACTGACCTGTAGTGTTATTTCCTCCCTGTCACCTTTGATAACTCTACGGAGGGACCTCCTGAAGTTCATCACAAGTGTCAGAGAACAATTCTTGAATTTTTTCAAGAAAACAACGGCCCCAGGGCAAATAAGTGTTAGTAAGACTTGATTTTGAATTTGTTGAGGCAGCTTCTATTGCTTTTCTTCAACAGGGCGCTAGCCTGAAATTCTTCTGTGACCAGAAGGAATACATTGGAAGAAGTGTCTACTACTGGAAGAAAATCCTGATTAGTTTGGAAACCATCAAAAAGAACAGAAATATTACCTGAACCGACTGATCCTCTC
>NW_011244074.1:0-405 GCF_000146605.3 Meleagris gallopavo | reverse complement strand
TTTCTTGTCAAGAAACTTTACTTTTTCTAGCTTCCTTATAGATAATCAAGTATAGGGTCCGAAAAGACCCATAGCCACTCCTCTGCCTACAGAGAGCTCCAGTAATCCCTTTTGTTGGCCACATCGGGCTGTGTCTGAGCTGTTCCACAGTTCCTGCAGACAGGGAGATGCTCCTAAGTACTGCTCTGCAGTCAGACCAGGGTCTGCAGGGCGCAGCTGGTGGCACAGAGGTATGATGGGGTCTACGGGTGACACAAGAAGGAGATGCGGGAAGCAGCTGCTGCAAGGCACAGCTCCAGGGTGCAGAGATGGGGCAGAGACAGGGAGCGAACTGGCGACACAAAGGCTGTGCAGGGCGAATTTGGGCTGCCCAACATCTCTCCCTGCAGTGCAGATGTCTTCCTG
>NW_011244073.1:0-365 GCF_000146605.3 Meleagris gallopavo | reverse complement strand
TTTCTGTTGTTTATGATTAGTTTTGCTTTTTTCCCCTTTTTCGGCTTTTTGTGTTTTCATTTTATGTTGTTTTGTTGTGATTTTGTATTTTGGTGTTTATTTTGTTTTTGTTTCTTTGTTTTGATTTATGTTGGTTCCATTTTTATTTTCTGGGTTTTTTTGTTTGTTTTTGCTTTTTCGTTTGTGTTTTTATGTCTTTTGTGTGTGTTTCATTCTTTTTGTCATGTTTTCTTTCTATGTTTATGTGTTTGCCTGGTTTGTCTCCTTTGTATTCTCGGTTTTTTAACTCTTTCTTTGTTCTTTGCTTTTTAGGTTTCTGTTTTCTTCTGTTTTTTTTTGTTTGTTTTGTTTTTGCCTTTTTATTT
>NW_011244072.1:0-444 GCF_000146605.3 Meleagris gallopavo | reverse complement strand
GAATGGCAGCTGATGATGAAGTGGGAGCCGCTACGAAAGACAGGTTTCCACGGTTAGCTGAGGGCATTGAGCTGCTTTAGCATGCAGTCTCTGCTCTTACTCAGCCAACAGCAATTCTCAAGGGGAATTCTGAGAACAGTAGGCTAAGCAATCATCTCAAGCCATCATCTTCTTCCATTGGGAGGAAGTTCTTCACCCAGAGGGTGGTGAGGCACTGGAACAGGTTGCCCAAGGAGGTTGTGGATGCCCGTCCCTGGCGGCATTCAAGGCCAGGCTGGATGTGGCTCTGGGCAGCCTGGTTTGTTTGGTGGTTGGCAACTCTGCACATAGCAGGGGTTGGAACTGGATGAGCATTGTGGTCCTTTGCAACCGCGACCATTCTAGGATTCTGTGATCTCTCATTTCTGTGTGGTGGCCATCGTTTGTTTGGCAGTAATGACAAAC
>NW_011244071.1:0-325 GCF_000146605.3 Meleagris gallopavo | reverse complement strand
CCCCCTCGCCAAAGACAGGTTCCCTACACCAGGTCGCACAGGTAGGCGTCCAGGCGAGACTTGAATATCTCCAGAGAAGGAGACTCCACAACCTCCCTGGGCAGCCTGTTCCAGTGCTCCGTCACCCTCACCGTGAAGAAGTTCTTACGCACATTCGTGCCAAACTTCCTATGCTGCAGCTTATGTCCGTTTCCCCTCGTCCTGTCTCCACGTACCACTGAAAAGAGACTGGCCTCACCACTATGGCCGCCACACCTCAGATATTTTATAAACCTGGATCAGGTCCCCTCTCAGTCGTCTTTTCTCAAGGCTAAACAGACCCAGT
>NW_011244070.1:0-443 GCF_000146605.3 Meleagris gallopavo | reverse complement strand
GTTGCAGGAGGCTGAATTCGCAGTTGTCGGCATCGGAATCGCTCTCCTTCACTCTCACGCGCGGAAAGCGGCATTCGCGCTGAACCGCTCCGGAGACTTTGCCGGAGCTGGCCGAGAAATCGCGCTTATCACCGAATGCGCTTTCTGCCGTCAACAGCGGTCTCGTGTTTCTCGCTTGCCGAGAACGGGCAACTTCAGCCGGCTGCTTTTTCTCCGACGAGTGAGCGGGCTCCTGTGCGCGCATCGGAAAGGAGCGGTTTGCACTTCGCCTTGGCTACATGCAGAATGCACTCCGCCTACCTCTGAATACTATGTCTCTGTCTTTATTTCGTGCGACAGTTCATTCTAGTGAGGTTTCCACGGCTACACATCTGCATTCAGAGAGGAAAAGAGTGGAAGGGAGAACCCTCTCTAATAAGGTATTTGCAAGTTCGAGGAGCGAC
>NW_011244069.1:0-436 GCF_000146605.3 Meleagris gallopavo | reverse complement strand
CCACCGTACTCGGATAAAATAAATGGTATTAGGGGGAGGAATGGGGAATGAAGAAAATGAAGCAGAGGAGGAGATGTATACGATAATGCCTTAAAGAACAACAACAACGAATTTTTTTTTGCAGAAATCAACAATGTATAAAGAAGAAAAGGGGGGAATTGTGAGAATTGAATGTTGTTTCTGCATCAGAACAAATAAGAATTTTGTTAACTTCATGGTCTTTACCGTTTGGGGTTTTTGTTTTATAGTTCGTTTCAGGGGCCTTACTACTTTATTAGAGTTCTATAAGTTAAAGTAATATGTATGTATATATGTATAGCCAACATTGAGAATATATGTCACACATTGCAACAGTATTCTGCCAATTTAAAAAAGAACAATTCACTACATGATACGGGGAATGCCTGGAGAAGATCGGACATCTCCCCTCCCCTCC
>NW_011244068.1:0-443 GCF_000146605.3 Meleagris gallopavo | reverse complement strand
TTGAAGAAAATGGGTGCTGATTTGCTTGGGTCTGTACAAGCAAAAGTTCAGAAGGCACTCGATGTCACAAGGTAATGAGTTTGGGAAAAAACACACAAAAACCCAGCAACGTAATAGATCATCACTTCATGGTATTTCCAAGGTGTTTTGTCTGTATGTATGTGTAAATACATGCAATGAGATTCTTGAAAAAATATAGACCTAACAACAGATCATGAAAAAACTTACTACTTAAGTGTTCCGGTTTTCTAGATGTTTGAAGAGTTTTTTGATTCCTTAATGCTGAACAATTAATATGTTTCTACACGCTGAATTTCAAAGGTGAATTTGAGCCATGTGTGTTATTGTTTTAGTTATTTTTCTTCTTTTGATATCAAAATATTGTTGCAGTATTGTTAGAACGTCTCTTAAGGAGCTAGAAAGCAAATCTATCATTGCTATAT
>NW_011244067.1:0-433 GCF_000146605.3 Meleagris gallopavo | reverse complement strand
TCTCTTTAGAAAGAAATGTTGAGGGAACTGGGATTGTTTGTGTGGGAGAAGAGAAAAGCTACTGGAGATAGCTCATGACAGCCTTCCAAGACTCAAAGGGAGGCGCATAAGCAGGAGGGGGCAACGGCTGTTTAGGAGGGTGGATAGCGATAGGACAAGGGGAAATGGTTTCAAGTGAGACAGGGGAGGTTTAGGTTTGGTTATTAGGAGGGCAGCTTTTCACGCACAGGGTGGTGACGCACTGGAATGTGTGCTTGAGAGTCACTTGCAGGATGATCTGCTCCATGATCCGTGACCAGCACAGAGGTGAGACTGACATGCTGGTAGTTGCCCGCGTCACACTTTCTATCCTTCCTAAGAGGTGTGCTGTCACCTTTTTTCTCCTCACCAGGGACTTGACCTGACTGCCTCGACTTGTGAAATACCATGGAGA
>NW_011244066.1:0-544 GCF_000146605.3 Meleagris gallopavo | reverse complement strand
CCTCAAACCTCATAGCCACGCACCACCTCAAGCCCGCAGGGAGTCCCTGCCAGGTAGAGGGGGGGATTAAACTGTTGCTGGCTTTGTGGGACAGGGGTGAAGGGCCACAGCCTCCATTCCCAAAAGCAAACCTCCCCCTCTGAGGAGCCCGTCCAAACGTGGGGCCGTTCTGGCTGATGTCCACCAGAAGCACTTCTAGGGAAGCACCTGTGGAAACCCAACCGTATCATCAACTCTGCCCCTCGCATTTTTCAGTCCATAGGAAGGTGGAGCCCCTGAAATACAGCAAGGCGGCCGCAGCTGCCTCTCTGAGCTGGCAGACCCTCAGGACCGGCATCCAGAGCACCGTGTCCCTGCTCTCCGGCTGCCTGCAGAACGGGGAGAACGTTGCCATTGTCCTAAAGGACATCGGCGTGCTCCTCATTGACGGCTTGACGTTCCAAATGAAATTCTTCTTTGACTTCCTGGAGAAGCTGTCAGGGAAGGAGAAATTCAGAAGAGCTACTTCCAAGGTGAGCTGCAGTTTCTCCGTGGCTCGGGCAGA
>NW_011244065.1:0-428 GCF_000146605.3 Meleagris gallopavo | reverse complement strand
TGTTACCAGGTTCCCCTTTGGAGCCTTCACTTCTCCAGGAGGCTGAACAGCCCCAGCTCTCCTTGGCTTACAGGGAGAGGGGGGTTTCCGACTCCTTGGGTTCGCGTTTGTGGCTGTACTCTGGATGCACTCGCACAGCTCCATGTCTCCCTGCACTGAGGACTCCACATCTGGACGCAGCACTGCAGGTGAGGCCTGACCAGCGCAGAGCAGAGGGAGTGGGGATCTCCTCCCTTCGGCCCGCTGACTGCGCATTCTTTGGATGCAGCCCAGGATACGGTTGGCTTTCTGGGCTGGAAGGGCCCACTGCTGGCTTGTGTCCAGCTCCCACCCACCAGTACTCCCAGGCCGTATGGAGCAGGACTACGCTCAGTCCTTTCATCCCCTAGCATGTTTTGGTGGTGGCTGTTCCCTCATCCCAGCTACTG
>NW_011244064.1:0-354 GCF_000146605.3 Meleagris gallopavo | reverse complement strand
AGGGCTCCACAACCAGACAGTGCTCTACGTGGGCTCTCACGAGAGGCAGAGGGCCGCAAATCGCCTCGACCTGCTGGCCACGCTTCTCTTGATGCAACCCAGGCCTGGGTGGGCCTTCTGGGCAGCAAGCACACCTTGCCACCTCACGCTGAATCTCTCCTCAGTTCACGCTAACAAATCCTTCTCCACGGGGCCGCTCTCAAGCCGTTCCCCGCCCAACCCGTATCCGTGCTCGAGATTGCCCCGACCCAAATGCAGGACCTTGCTCTCGGCCTCGGTGAACTTCCCGAGGACGCCATGGGCCCACCTCTAAGCGTGTCCAGGTCCCTCTGGATAGCGCCCCTTCCCTCTAAC
>NW_011244063.1:0-511 GCF_000146605.3 Meleagris gallopavo | reverse complement strand
GGAAGGTGCAGGTAGGATCCAGGTGGTGTGGCCTACTTGCACCGTTGGGGAGAGTGGTTGGAGAGTGGGAGGCTCAGTAGTCCCTCCAGTAATAGGTACATGACCTACTGATGTTCGTGGCCAACACTCCGATTTTCATTGCTAAAGGGACTCCCATCGTGTCCCTATGGCAGATCAGGACACCCCCTTTGGTGCCTGATATTATTATGCAGCCGCAAACATCCAGCCAGAAAGTGTGGTACAGGCGGCCAGGACGTGCCCCTGTACAAGCGGAAGTGTTGACCCAGGATAGAAACACGGCCTGTATGTTGCCCTGGAGGGCAGACCTTCCCCTCTTGGTACCTCTGAAACATCTGTATTTCTCCCCGTGAGTCTTTGAGCCTTCAGGATCACCGGAAGGAATGAAATGTCATCAAAACGTTCCAGTGTTACTGTCAGATCATGTGTAACACCCGGTGATGGTCTGCATGGGACTGATGGAACATAGGACGGACCTGCACCTCACGACCGT
>NW_011244062.1:0-515 GCF_000146605.3 Meleagris gallopavo | reverse complement strand
AGAGATGATCAGGGGGCTGGAGCGGCTCCCCTACGAGGACAGGCTGAGGGAGCCGGGCTTGTCAGCCTGGAGAAAGAAGGCTGGGGTGAGCTCATTGCAGCCTTCAGTACCTAAAGGGAGCCTACAAACAGGAGGGGAATCAACTCTTTGAAAGGGTAGGTAACAGCAGGACAGGGGAAATGGTATGAAGTTGAGGGAGGGAAGATGTCAGGATGTCAGTTGGATGTCAGGGGGAAGTTCTTTACAGCGGGAGTGGTGAGGTGCTGGAACAGCTGCCCAGAGAGGCTGCGGATGCCCCGTCCATCCCTGGAGGTGTTGAAGGCCAGGTTGGATGGGGAGCTGGGCAGCCTGGTGTGGTATTAAACGGGGAGGTTGGTGGCCCTGCGTGTGGCAGGGGTTTGGACATTCATGATCCTTGAGGTCCCTTCCAACCGTGGCCATTCTGTGATTCTTGTGTGAAGGGCAAACCGAATCCGAGTCTGTCAAGAGCACAAAGCAATGAAATGCAGCACAAG
>NW_011244061.1:0-377 GCF_000146605.3 Meleagris gallopavo | reverse complement strand
GGGGCCCACAACCCCAGGGGGGTCACCTTATGGGGATCTTTGGGTGACCCTATAAGGCTCACACCCCATAGAGGGGATCCCAAGACCCTTTCCCCCCATAGGAGCGTGAGGACGAGCTGCGAGCGATGGCCAGGAAGATCCGGATGAAGTGAGTCCCCCTCCCCCCCCCCACCATCACTCCACAGCTTTTGGGTTTTGGGGGGGGATCCCTCCCCCCTCCCTCGCCCCACGAACATCTTTTGGGGTTTTCTTTTGGATGGCAGAGAGAGGGAACGGCGCGAGAAGGAAAGGGAAGAATGGGAACGGCAGTACAGCAGGCAGAGTCGATCCCCATCACCCCGTTACAGTGAGTTTGGGGGGGCTCAGACCCCTGTTTT
>NW_011244060.1:0-373 GCF_000146605.3 Meleagris gallopavo | reverse complement strand
CCAAAACTGAATGCCGACATGAATGTGGCAACACAAAGCCAAGGGGTCATTAGGCCAAGAGAATGGGGCAAGGAAACACAAAAATAAGGAGGACAAGAGAATGTAATAGTGAAAACAGTGCAAGACCAGAGACAAGCAAGACACAGAACAAAGAGGATAGGCAGCCTTCTGGGCACCATGAAGCGCAATTCAGAGCTCTGGGGGAACCCTATTGTGCCGGGCTCTGGAATGGGTAAACGCTGGCGGGTGTGCATCGCCCTTACCTGCTGGGCAGACAATGACCAGTCAGCAAAGTGAGGTTCCGGGGCATGCCGGGAAATGCACATTCCACTTCCTTGCTGTTTCCACAGAGACCAACACATCTCTCCGGGCA
>NW_011244059.1:0-425 GCF_000146605.3 Meleagris gallopavo | reverse complement strand
GCCGTTCCCTGCCGTATTGTCTGGGCCGTCATCCTTGGCATTTCCTTCCATGTTCTCTTGGCCCTTGCCTTTGCCTGGGCATCCCTTGCCCTCCTGTTTTTGTGGAACCCGCACCTGGGGCGGGGTGCAGCCCTGCGAGCACAGCTGGGGGCAGTTTGGCTGTGGAGTGGGGCAGAGCCAGGCTCCACCCCTCCCTGATCCCATTGAAGGGCTGGGAAGAGTAGGGGCAGCATGTGAACCTGGGGAGTGCTTCCTTTCGGAGTATGCCTTGTTCTTTGGTGATGGAGTGAGTGTATTTTTATTTTTCTCTCTCCTCCATTGTGGAGCTGGTCTCTCTCTTTTTAGCAGGGAACCCTGAGCGTACTTAAGGGCTGGTAGGTATTTGGACCTGGAAGCTGCTTCCTTCACTTGAGAGTGTGGGGGAG
>NW_011244058.1:0-471 GCF_000146605.3 Meleagris gallopavo | reverse complement strand
ACACCAGGTCGCACAGGTAGGCGTCCAGGCGAGACTTGAATATCTCCAGAGAAGGAGACTCCACAACCTCCCTGGGCAGCCTGTTCCAGTGCTCCGTCACCTCACCGTGAAGAAGTTCTTACGCACATTCGTGCGAAACTTCCTGTGCTGCAGCTGATGTCCGTTTCCCCTCGTCCTGTCTCCACGTACCACTGAAAAGAGACTGGCCTCACTGCTATGGCCGCCACACCTCAGATATTTATAAACCTGGATCAGGTCCCCTCTCAGTCGTCTTTTCTCAAGGCTAAACAGACCCAGTTCACTCAGCCTTTCTTCATAGGGGAGATGCTCCAGGCCCTTCGCCATCTTTTGTGGCCCTCCGCTGGACTCTTTCCAAGAGATCCCTGTCTTTTTTGAACTGGGGAGCCCAGAACTGGACACAGCACTCCAGATGAGGCCTTACCAGGGCAGAGCAGAGGGGGAGGATCACCT
>NW_011244057.1:0-444 GCF_000146605.3 Meleagris gallopavo | reverse complement strand
ACATCAGGTGAAGACCATTTTAACTCAGAAAGCTGGGAGGTGGTTAACTGACTCTAGAATTCTGAAAGTATGAAATAATATTAATGGAGAAAAAATGATTTAGTATTTGTTACTAAATCTTGCCTAAATCCAGCCACCTTCTTGTGGAAAAGGGGAAGAAAAAGAGGAAAATATAGAGCATAATTGTCTGGATTTAATTGAGTATCAGACAAAGGTAAGACCTGACCTGCAAGATACCCCTCTTGGTGAGGGAGAGCTTTTGTTCATTGATGGGTCTTCAAGGGTGGTGCATGGCAAAAGATACAATGGGTATGCTGTAGTGCAGGGGGCAGAAGGAGAAGTAAAAGAGATGGGCCAGCTGCCTAATAATTGGTCAGCTCAGACATGTGAACTTGTATGCCTTAAATCGAGCCCTTCACCTCCTTAAAGGAGAAGAGGGAACTA
>NW_011244056.1:0-344 GCF_000146605.3 Meleagris gallopavo | reverse complement strand
TGCTAGGTGTAAGAGCAGCATCTGAATCTGGAGACTGCTTCCTTGGGGTGTGGGGTGAGCCCTTAGAATGGGGTGAGTGATCCTGCTTCTTTCAGAGCTGTGAGCTCTGCTTTTCTGGAGGATCTCAAGCTGGATGGCTGTCATTAATAGGGCTATGTGCTAATTGCATCCATGCGGTGGGTGTTTTTTAAGGGCATTGTGTGCATCCTTGTTGTGTTTTAAATTATGTTCTGCGTCTCTTCTGATTTCATTTTGCAGCCTGATGGAGTTGAAGGATTGCCTGGGCTCCTCCAGTCAGTGGTGTGAGATGTGTCCAGCAGGTAATGAACATCATGCACCCCATG
>NW_011244055.1:0-338 GCF_000146605.3 Meleagris gallopavo | reverse complement strand
ATTTCGAGCGGCAATTCTTTTTGTTGTTGTTCTCCACTGGCTACGCTTGTGCATGCTCGGAGGAAAAGAGTGGAGAGCAAAACCCTCTCTAATAAGGCTGTTGGAAGTTCGGGGAGCGACATTTGTTTCGCTCCCAGGGAGAGAGAGCGTGACAGAAAGTGGGGAGCGATCCTTTCTGGCCTGCGGAGAAAAACCTCCCTACGGAGGTAGTGCAGGAGGCTGAATTCGCACGTTCTCGGCATCGGAATTGCACTGCTTCGCTCTCATGCGTAGAAAGCGGCACTCGCGCTGAACCGCTCCGGAGAGTTTGCCGACGCTGGTCGAGAAATCGCGCTTCT
>NW_011244054.1:0-443 GCF_000146605.3 Meleagris gallopavo | reverse complement strand
CAGCGGGCCAACGGGAGGAGATCCCCCATCCCTCTGCTCTGCGCTGGTCAGGCCTCACCTGCAGTGCTGCGTCCAGATGTGGAGTCCTCAGTGCAGGGAGACATGGAGCTGTGCGAGTGCATCCAGAGTACAGCCACAAACGCGAACCCAAGGATGGAACCCCTCTCCTGTAAGCAAGGAGAGCTGGGCTGTTCAGCCTCCTGGAGAAGTGAAGGCTCCAAGGGAACCTGGTAACAGCCTTTCAATACCTAAAGGAAAGAACAAGGGGAAAAATGGAGGTGAAATCTAAGGAAAATGTCTTGTACAGTGAGGGTGCTGAGGCAGTGGCACAGGTTGCCAGAGACATGGTGGATGTGCTGGCCCTTTCAAGGTGAAGCCTGGCTCAGACTCTGAGCAACTTGATCTAGACTGTGGATGGTCAGCATGGGGGAGGTCGGATCACA
>NW_011244053.1:0-448 GCF_000146605.3 Meleagris gallopavo | reverse complement strand
CCTCCCCAAGAATTCCCATTCCCACCCGCAATTCCCACTCCAGCCCTTCCCACCTCCCACCCATTTCCCACTCGCAATTCCCACCCCAACCAATTCCCACCCCAACCAACATTTCCCAGCCCAAAGCGTTGACAGTCCGACACTTCTGCGGTCCATCTGCTTCAGAGACCTCATTGCCCCAGTCCAAGAGGCCGTTTGTGCACAGCCCACTTTTGGAGGGGTAGGGCTGGGGCCGGTGCTGGTGCCCCTGGAACACTGCCGCTGCACTGCGGGTCTCGTGGGGGCCAGCGAGGAGCCCAGGGCTACGGGGAGCCATATTCATCGCTGCGGCCACGTCTCCTGCTACACCCAGCGGTGCCCATCACAGCCAACAGCGGCCCGAGCGGGAGCGTGCCAGGAAAGCGGCCCGAGTCCTGGTGCTGGCCGCCGTGCTGACACAGGCAGCTTC
>NW_011244052.1:0-527 GCF_000146605.3 Meleagris gallopavo | reverse complement strand
TCGGTGGGCTCGGGAGGCGCGGGTTGGTTCGTTGTACGGTCGTTGTCTTTTTTATTTTTTTTTTTATTTTTTTTAATTATTTAATTTATTTTTATATTTTTTGTTTTTATTTATTTGTTTTTATGTTATTTTATTTTTTATTTATTTTTTTTTTTATTTATTTTTTTATTTTTTATTTTCATTTCTTTATTATTTTTAATAAATACGCGTCCACGTATTTGTCTATTTATTTATTTATTCGTTTGTATTTCTAAAATTCTTATTATTTCTTTATTTCTTCCTGCATTTTAATCGTTTTTTTATTTTTTATTTTTTAACTTTTTCGTTATTTTATTTATTTTTCATTTATTTCTTTATCATTTTCGTTTATGCGTCCACGTGTTTGTCTGTTTGTTTATAATTTCGTTATTTGTTCATTTCAATTTTTTTATTTTTTTATTTATTTACGTGCCCGCGTATTTGTCTCTTTGTTTTTTAAATGTTGTTTTTATTGTTACTTATTGTTGTTATTTATTTATTTATTTGCT
>NW_011244051.1:0-324 GCF_000146605.3 Meleagris gallopavo | reverse complement strand
TCCGCTGGACTCTTTCCAAGAGATCCCTGTCTTTTTGAACTGGGAGCCCAGAACTGGACACAGTACTCCAGATGAGGCCTTACCAGGGCAGAGTAGAGGGGGAGGATCACCTCCCTCGACCTGCTGGACACGCTCTTCTTAAATGCACTCCAGAATGCCATTGGCCTTTTTGGCCACGAGGGCACACTGCTGGCTCATGGCCAACCTGTCGTCCACCAGGACGCCCAGGTCCCTCTCTGCAGAGCTCCTTCTCCAGCAGCTCATCCCCCAGCCTGTATTGGTGCATGCAATTATTCCTCCCTAGGTGTAAGACCCTACGCTTGC
>NW_011244050.1:0-573 GCF_000146605.3 Meleagris gallopavo | reverse complement strand
TTTGCCACCTCTTAGCACCACTGAAATTCTTTAGAGGTACACAAAGCACCTTCCCCAGTATAATTGCACCAAGTAGAGAAATACACCACTAATGTGGAATACCTTCATGTTCATGCATCTGATTCAGGTCTGCAAGTGCAATTTCTGGCTTGATCCAGAGTTTAATGGACAAATAATTTAATTAGTGATTCTACTTCACACAACTGAATAAGATATGCCTTTCCCACAGCTTGTTTCTAATTAGAACATAAATATATCAAAGCAGGTTTTGTTTATCACCAGCCCATGCATGTTCCAGTACCTTGGAGTCTCAAACCATAAGACAGTGAGAAGCTTTCAGCTGATTAGTTTTATATAATAGGGGTGGTTTCAGGCCTGACAGAAGTAATCATAACTTTATCAGAAAGCACAGCATATTACCCTTGATAGAGTACATACCTATTAAAATCCTAAGAGAATGCAGACTCTCCTAAGAATAACGCTAGTTGTTGCAGATCTAACATTTTATCCAATAGTAGTCAGAAGTTGAAATTATCATGAATTGCACTAAATCAACCACTGTGAAACTAGCAA
>NW_011244049.1:0-434 GCF_000146605.3 Meleagris gallopavo | reverse complement strand
GTCGCGCTGCTACCAAGACAGAAGGCGATAACTGCACGCAGCAGTCTCCCTGCTCGTAACCATCCTTGCTGCTTCATTCTGGGTGCCGTCACTGAGCAGCATCTCATAGAAGTTCTTCCCTGGGCAGCTGGCTGCCTTAGTTGGAGCCCTGATGGCAATGACGTGATGATGGCAGGCTTAGTTTTGCTGTTTTCTCCTCGTCAGAATACTCTGACTTTTGAAGGAAGCAGCTTCTTGGGTTTTTTGTTTGTTTCTTTTCTTTAAATTTCATTTAATTCATTTGGAATGTCTCCATTCCGTATAGCTATAATGTCTTGAATATTATCTTTCGTAGTGCTGAGAACTGTTTTAGAAAAGTTATACTCAGCTAAGAAGGTGTAATAAAGACGTTAAAGAAAGCAGCCCCTGTTGTGTTGACCAGGGATGAACATAAA
>NW_011244048.1:0-422 GCF_000146605.3 Meleagris gallopavo | reverse complement strand
ACCAACACCATAATTTAGAGAAAAATGCAAAAATTGGCTGCTTCCAGAAACGGGGATTTTTTAACGCGGCCAAAGTTTGGGGGGAAAAATTGTGGGATTGGTGAAAGGGGGGAAATAGGGGGGAGGGTGCGGAAGTTTGGGGGAAATGAAGGGAAATTTGGGGACTTGGAAATGGGAAATTTGGGGCATTTGGGGGAAATGGAAGGAAGAATTTGGGGCGTTTTAGGGGGGGAAGAAGTAAATTTGGGGATGGGGGAAGGAGATTTTGGGGAGTGGAGAGCTGGGTGCATTGCGGGGAGGGGAGAGGAGGAGGGATTTGGGGGAAAAGGAGCAGAAATCGGGGGGGCTTGGGGGCGGAAGGAGAAGTTTGGGGGATGCTGAGGGGTCCTGAGGAGGGGAGACTCCCCAGGGAGGGGGAATTT
>NW_011244047.1:0-494 GCF_000146605.3 Meleagris gallopavo | reverse complement strand
GCAAAATTAGATTGTAAATTGCCTTGCACAGGGAGAGTCTCTTCAGAAAGATTTCCATAGGAATAAAGACATTAGCAAGCACTTTTGCACCACAACACATCTCCCTCTAGGTCAGCAGGGCAGAGAAGTGTTTTGTCCATGCAGCAAGGATGCATTGCTCTTTGATTGAGTCTAGGAGAAACTTGTGAACATACGCCCTTCTTCATCACTTCCATTCCACGACCATCCCCAGCCACATGACACTTCCGGGACCCAGCAGCCCTTTTTCATTTCTGGCGAGCTTGCTTGCCTCTTCAACTGAGCTGTTTTTTCCTCCGTGCTCAGGAGCACTCATTCAGTCCATTCTTCCACAGCTTCACTAGGACCATCTCACGGAGGACAACGTCAAAAGCCTTTCTGGACTCCAGCAAGGAAGTACACAGTCCTCTTCCCACATCCTTCAGGCTTGTTGTTTCTTTGTGATGAATCACCTCCATCAACCCATGACTTCTCCA
>NW_011244046.1:0-460 GCF_000146605.3 Meleagris gallopavo | reverse complement strand
ATCAGGAAACGCGAGAAGGAAAACATGGACAGTAGATGGAGACTCATAGGCCATAGCAATTGGGGTGATGAACCCTTGACGAGGTACAACTGCCTATGAAATAGAGCCAATTAAACTGGAGTTGTTAGAGGGGATTTTTATTCCAGGATAGGCAGCACGACTCTGATTTTTAGCTGAGTAATGAAGGAGGGAATGGCGTTCGTGCTCATCAAGAAGCACTGGCATCCCAGTGGCTATCTCTGTAGCTTTACCATCCTGCATAGGTAGCTCACAGGAGATCTTCGGGGCTGGGATTCAGAATTCTCTCCCTTTTTGTGAGAGAGGGAGAACTAGTCCCTTTGCTTCTGAAACCCAGGATCTCACTAAAATGAATGTAGAGGATTATCCGTGCCAGAAAGCTTGCACATTTCTCCCTCCGAACGTGCTACTTTCCAGCTTTTCTACAATTACCCAGCCTAGT
>NW_011244045.1:0-499 GCF_000146605.3 Meleagris gallopavo | reverse complement strand
TTCAAGAGAGACTGTGACAATTCACAGCTTCCAGGGTCTCTTTTCCCCTCTGCTGAACCCTCCCAGCAGTCAGCAGTCTTACTAGCTTCCTCCAAGGGTGCCTGGTGGTTTGTTCCTGCAGTAACTGCGTTGTTTGTCTTTATGATGTGGAAGTCTGAGCTGGTTTGTGCCAGCTGGTCTGCTCTGTGCTAAATAATGGAATGAGCTTTTGAATGAATTAAGTGCTTAAAGCATTGGGTCTTAAATGCCATTCTGACTTTTGTACCATCACTACTTGTATTTAATTTATACTGTCAATACCATGGTGCTGAGCTGTAGCCACAGCAAAGTTATCAGGCACAAAAGTGGACTTGGTAACATCTGGTTAGTTTTCACCTTTATTTGGCAGTGGATTACTGAGAGCAGTATAGTTTTGTAGAGGAGGTGTCTCACAAAGCATTCAGGGTTGAAGGAATACTCTTTTCTTACAAAAAAAAGAAAAAAGAAGAAAAATAAGCCA
>NW_011244044.1:0-422 GCF_000146605.3 Meleagris gallopavo | reverse complement strand
TGAAAAGAAACACACTTGTATTTTCTCTGTTCACACTCCACACTAGTGAGAGTCTTCTTCAGAACTACCCTCAGTCACCCACTGGCATAGGTAGGTGTTCTAGAAACAACCACTTAGTTCAGTCAAGTCAAACGTGGCAGCCCATTAGGCAGCGTTTTACCAAGTGCTATCCCTCTGCTAGCAGATGGGGACTCTGGCACAAAGCAGCAGGTGCATTTGCCCAGGGCACTCTGATAGCGCAGTAGCAGGGCAGTGAGAGGAATCATTGCTGGAGTGGATCTGCTTCCCAGTCCTCATCTCCCAACCTCCAGCACCCGCCGCAGCCCTGCACGTGGATTTCCTCTGCTTGCATCTCTGCTGTGCTCCCCACAGCTGTCGGGCAGCACACTCACACAGCCGAAGCACGCATGCTTGTGGCCCTG
>NW_011244043.1:0-407 GCF_000146605.3 Meleagris gallopavo | reverse complement strand
GTCCTAGTTTTGGGGAGAAAGTGTCATAGTGCGGAGTGTGGTGTAGCAGATTAGGGGGTAATTTGGGAGGTATTCCTAAGAGAACTGTCAGTTTTCTGGGGTGAAAAAGGTCTTATGTGGGGGTAAAAAGGTGAGGAATGTGTGAGAAAGCTGGCGTTTCTGGGAGTAAATGCCATCTTTTGGGGGCTAGAAATGGTCTTTCTGGTGGGATGTGCCACATCTTTGTGAGGCAATCGGTGTTTGTGAGGGCCAATGGCATATATTCTGGATCGAAATGGTCTTTCCGCAGTAAAATGCCAAAGTCTGGGAGTAAGTGTCATGATGAGGAATGTAATGGAGTGTAATTGGGAGGAACTGGGAGGAATTTCTCGGAGTCGTGGTCTTTGTGGGTGCATATGTCCCATTTA
>NW_011244042.1:0-431 GCF_000146605.3 Meleagris gallopavo | reverse complement strand
AGGGAGAGCGTTCAGAAAGTGGGGAGAGATCCTTTCAGGACTGCGCAGAAAAACCCCCCACTCGCAGGTAGTGCAGGAGGCTGAATCGCACTTGTCGGCATCGGAATCGCACTCCTTCGCTCTCACGCGTGAAAGCGGCATTCGCGCTGAACCGCTCTGGAGACTTTGCCGTAGCTGGCCGAGAAATCGCGTTTCTCCCCGAATGCCGCTTTCAGCCGTCAGCAGCGGTCTCGTGTTTCTCGCTTGCCGAGAACGGGCCACTTCAGCCGGCTGCTTTTCTCCGACGAGTGAGCGGGCTCCTGTGCGCGCATCGGAAAGGAGCGGTTTTCGCACTTCGCCTTGGCTACATGCAGAATGCACTACGCCTACCTCTGAATACTATGTCTCTGCCTTTATTTCGAGCCACAATTCATGCTAGTCAGGTTTCCACT
>NW_011244041.1:0-323 GCF_000146605.3 Meleagris gallopavo | reverse complement strand
AACAAAAAGGGAAAAAAAAACAACAATAAAACAAATGGAAAGGAGCAGGAAAGGAAAAATGTAAAGGGGGGAAAAAAAAGTACAAAAAACTGGAAAGGCAAAGCAAAGAAATACCAAGAAAGAGCAAAGACATAGAATGCAACATGATGGCAAAACAAAGGGTTCAAAGAAAGTAAAAAACAAGGAACTGCCATCCCAAATTTTTCAAAGGACAGAAGAAATAAATAAATAAATGACAATAAAGAAAAAAAGCAAAGCAAAGCAGAAAGGAAACCAAAGCAAAGAGAGAAAACCATTAAGGAATGCAGAGCAGCGCAAAGAAA
>NW_011244040.1:0-537 GCF_000146605.3 Meleagris gallopavo | reverse complement strand
GGGTGAGAGTTCAGCTGTCCAAAGAGAAGACTTGAGCTCTGCTTTTCCTACGTGTATTTTTGTGTAAGCAAAATTGAACCACTGACTCAGTGCTAAAGCTGACTAAGCTCTTTGGAAACGTGTGGCATTTCACTGCTGTATAAAGGCTCTTCCTGGTGGCTGCCATTGGATATCAATCTCCACTTGTTCTAGAACACAGCTGGCGTGGCTAATGACTGGTGTGAATGACTCTGACTGATCACTGCAGGAATAAGAAACTTGAGGTTAATCTGTTTTGGTCATCTCTAGCAGCAGACACGTGCACACCACATTGCCCTGGGCAGAAGAAAATAACATCGAATGGCGATTCCACCTGCCGTGTAATCCGACAGGGGGCAGGCCTCATTGAACGTTATAACGGTATTCTTAAGGCTGCCTTGAAGACAGACTCCCAGTCCCTGCAGGGGTGGACAAAATGACTGTATGAAACCTTGCGAGACCTGAATGAAAGACCCTGGGATGGCAGACCCAGTGCCCTGAGAATGTTGCAGACAACAT
>NW_011244039.1:0-417 GCF_000146605.3 Meleagris gallopavo | reverse complement strand
GTAAGAGCAGCATGTGAATCTGGAGACTGTCTTCCTTTGGGGGTGTGGGGTGAGCCCTTAGAATGGGGTGAGTGATTCCTGCTTGATTTCAGAGCTGTGAGCTCTGCTTTTCTGGAGGATCTCAAGCTGGATGGCTGTAATTCATAGGGCTATGTGCTAATTGCATCCATGCGGTGTTTTTTAAGGGCATTGTGTGCATCCTTGTTGTGTTGTAAATTATGTTCTGCGTCTCTTCTGATTTCATTTTGCAGCCTGATGGAGTTGAAGGATTGCCTGGGCTCCTCCAATCAGTGGTGTGAGATCTGTCCAGCAGGTAATGAACATCATGCACCCCATGTTGGTGCGCTGCTTGTATGCAGGTAGGTTTGCGATGTGATCCGACTCCCCCATGCTGACCATCCACAGCTAGATCAAGTT
>NW_011244038.1:0-408 GCF_000146605.3 Meleagris gallopavo | reverse complement strand
AAGCATAACAGCTTCAGAAATATTAGAATTGCTGTGTATTTTGTATTTCGTATGATTGTAAAGAAATGCCTTCACTGTGGTTAATTATTAATCTTTCTTTGTAGTATAATAGGCAATTAATCTTAAAAAAAAAAAAAAAAAAAAGGAAGAAAAAGGAAGAAAAGAAAAGGGAATGGCATGTTTTTCTATGTTATCTCCTTGGTTGGTTGCTTTTGGTAATGAGGATCCAAAATGAACCTTTGCAATTTATACATTATTATGCTTAAACCTCAACATTGTGCAAAATACTTCAAAAGCTTCCCTTGATCAAAATATAATGCCACTGAAATATGTTGGGCAACATGTACCCTACCTACGCGCATCATGTCAAAATGAACTGCAGCATTCCAATATGGTGCCACATGTGCA
>NW_011244037.1:0-419 GCF_000146605.3 Meleagris gallopavo | reverse complement strand
TGCCCCACTAGGGAGCCACAGTCGCATGCTGGGACCTCGGGCCGATAGGGCCTGGCACCACCAGTCAATTCCTTCTCACAGTCCTTGATGGCCCTCCAGCCTCTCCACCTCTTCCCTCAGGCAGGCCACCAGACTGAGAAGGTCATTTATCTGGTCGCACCTTACACAGGCATTGCCTCCATCGCCTGGCACTTCAAGGGCCAGACTCTGGCACTCATTGCAGCCAGCAACCTGAACGCTAGCATGCTGCTTTGGGATCTCAGTCTGGGTCGCCACGCTCTTCTTGGCTACAGCCCTCCTCTTACGTGTGCAGGGGACCTCTGTCTGGGTCTCCACATGTTTCCTGGCAGTAGCCTTCCGTCGGGACGCAGCCATGGCAATCCAGAAGACCCACTAGCACCAGCACAATCAGAGTAGTG
>NW_011244036.1:0-516 GCF_000146605.3 Meleagris gallopavo | reverse complement strand
AATAACACTTTCTAGCCCAAAGTAGGACATTTTCTCCCAGAATTACCAGTTTTCTCACCCAAAATACGATCTTTCCTGCCAGAAATGCCAGATTTCTCCCCCCACGTAGGCAGAAATGCCTCTTTTCTCAAGAAAAAGATGACATTTCCTGCCAGAAATGCCAGGTTTCTCCCCGAAAATATGACATTTTCTCCCAAAAATACCACTTTTCTCACACAGCATATGACATTTTCTCCCAGAAAATGCCTGCTTTTCTCCCCCAGAATACGACATTTTCTCCCAGGACTACCTGCTTTCTCCAAAAAACGGGACATTTTCGCCCAGAAATACCACTTTCTCCAGAAAAATATGACAGTTGGGGCCAGAATTAACAGTTTCCTCACCCCAAAATATGACATTTCGAGCCGGAAATAACAGTTTACTCACCCAAAGTGTGACTTTTTCTCCCACAAATCCCAGGGTTGTACCAAAAAATATCGAATTTTCTTGCAGGAATACCAGTTTACTCCCCCAAAT
>NW_011244035.1:0-369 GCF_000146605.3 Meleagris gallopavo | reverse complement strand
AGAGCACTGGGCTGCAAAATGCCGTCGGGATGGTCACTGATCATTGGGATGGGAAACGGCTGGGATGGGAAGGATGTTTGGGGACGAAAAGTCAGACCATCGCAAGCCTGGGGAAAGGGGCTGACCCCAACGGTCAGGAACCCCCCTCGGGGGGAGGGGGCTCCCCTAACTGCCACTCTCCAGCTATCATGGCAGGTAAGGCAGCAGGCTCCCCTGCTCTGATGCTCCAGCTGACCCCAGCGCCCAGATCTCACCCCTGTCACCCCAGATCCCACTCCCGTGACCCCGATCACACCCCCGTGACCCCAGATCTCACCCCAGCACCCCAGATCCCACTCCCGTGACCCGGATCTCACCCCAGTGCCCCGA
>NW_011244034.1:0-421 GCF_000146605.3 Meleagris gallopavo | reverse complement strand
AGCGGTTGTTCTTGCTCATGTCTGGGAAGTGCAGAGCACCACATGGAATTGGAGAGTCCTGAAGCTGGGAGGCCCGTCTGGAGGCCGTCTGTTCCATCACTTCACAGAAAAGCATTTCTGCTGGCTGTCTCAGTGCTACAGAAGGAAGTGCAGCACTTGGGATCATTGATTCCGGTTCCTGAGTTAAGTAAGGTGCTCAGTTTTTGGTTTGTTCATAGAGCTCAAGCCTGTTAATGAATAACACATTCACTTTAATTTCCACTTGTAGTGCCACCATACAACAGTTTTACTGTGTCTTGTACAGGAAAATGTGGCTCCGTGTTCCCCTCAAGCAACTCTACATTCCGCACAACTATCAAGTAATATACAGTAAGTCTTCACTGTGCTAAGTGTAGGAAGGAATACACTGCTTGATAGTATT
>NW_011244033.1:0-575 GCF_000146605.3 Meleagris gallopavo | reverse complement strand
AGGAGATCCCCATCCCTCTGCTCTGCGCTGGTCAGGCCTCACCTGCAGTGCTGCGTCCAGATATGGAGTCCTCAGTGCAGGGAGACATGGAGCTGTGCGAGTGCATCCAGAGTACAGCCACAAACACGAACCCAAGGATGGAACCCCTCTCCTGTAAGCAAGGAGAGCTTGGGCTGTTCAGCCTGGAGAAGTGAAGGCTCCAAGGTAACCTGGTAACAGCCTTTCAATACCTAAAGGAAAGAACAAGGGAAAATGGAGGTGAAATCTAAGGAAAATGTCTTGTACAGTGAGGGTGCTGATGCAGTGGCACAGGTTGCCTTTCAAGGTGAGCATGGGTCAGACTCTGAGCAACTTGATCTAGCTGTGGATGGTCAGCATGGGGGAGTCGGATCACATCGCAAACCTACCTGCATACAAGCAGCGCACCAACATGGGGTGCATGATGTTCATTACCTGCTGGACAGATCTCACACCACTGACTGGAGGAGCCCAGGCAATCCTTCAACTCCATCAGGCTGCAAAATGAAATCAGAAGAGACGCAGAACATAATTTAAAACACAACAAGGATGCACAC
>NW_011244032.1:0-481 GCF_000146605.3 Meleagris gallopavo | reverse complement strand
CTCTCTCTCTCTCTCTCTCTCTCTCTCTCTCTCTCTCTCTCTCTCTCTCTCTCTCTCTCTCTCTCTCTCTCTCTCTCTCTCTCTCTCTCTCTCTCTCTCTCTCTCTCTCTCTTCTTCTTTCCTTCCTTTCCTTTCCTTTCCCATCCACACTGTAATTGTAGTCTCAGACTGTTAAAAGCAAGATTGAATCTGTAAGTTTGTCTGTGTACTTTCTTCTGTGCAGGATATTAAGCCAGACTGAACCCTCACTGATCCAGTAATTTGTCCAATTTGACTGAGTCATCTTGCCAAGGAAAAACAGTTGCTTTGGAACTTTTTTAGAGTACTAAAACCAAAACTAAATGAATAATACAAGGCTCCATAAAGGTACGCATCATTTCACCTAAGGTAGAATGATATTAAAATGATATTCTGCCAATGAGAATAAAAGCCAGATATGAGCCCAAAAGAGAACATAGTGCAGTCCACTATATTCCACTGA
>NW_011244031.1:0-317 GCF_000146605.3 Meleagris gallopavo | reverse complement strand
CCTGGGAGTACTGGTCGGTGGGAGCTGGACACAAGCCAGCAATGGGCCTTCCAGCCCAGAAAGCCAACCGTATCCTGGGCTGCATCCAAAGATGCGCAGTCAGCGGGCCAAGGGAGGAGATCCCCATCCCTCTGCTCTGCGCTGGTGAGGCCTCAGCTGCAGTGCTGCGTCCAGATGTGGAGTCCTCAGTGCAGGGAGACATGGAGCTGTGCGAGTGCATCCAGAGTACAGCCACAAACACGAACCCAAGGATGGAACCCCTCTCCTGTAAGCAAGGAGAGCTGGGCTGTTCAGCCTGGAGAAGTGAAGGCTCCAAG
>NW_011244030.1:0-620 GCF_000146605.3 Meleagris gallopavo | reverse complement strand
GGGAGGAACTGGGAGGAATTTCTCGGAGTCGTGGTCTTTGTGGGTGCATATGTCCCATTTAGGGAAGGAAAGGAGTATTTCTTAGCAGAACTGCCATAGCATTTAGGGAAAATGTCCTATCCTTGGGAGAGAAGTGGTATTTGTGGGAGAAGATGTCCTATTCTTGGTTGCAAGTGTCCTATTTGGTCTTGTCATCTAGTCTTTTTGGGAGAAAACGTGCGGTAGTTTGAAGAAAACAGGTATGCCTGGGAGAAAATATCATCTTTTTGGAAGCACAGGCCCAATTTCCAAGTGAAATGTGGTATTTCTGGGAGAAAATGACAGGTACGTGGGAGAAAAAGTGGACAATAGTGGGAAAGACTGACTTCTCTTGGAGGGCAAGTGTGGTATTTTTGGTGTGAAAAGGGGTCCTTTAGGGAGAAAACGGGGTGTAGATGGGAGAAAATGTCCTCTTGAGGAGTGTCTAGGTGTTTTGTTCCTTGTGCGTGCATATGTACTATTTGCTTCCAGAAGAACTGTTTTTTCTTAGGTAGACTTCATGTTTCATCCACTTAATACTTCATCACAATTCCAAAGGGGACTTTTTCCAACCAAAGTAGGACATTTCCTCCCAGAAATAC
>NW_011244029.1:0-391 GCF_000146605.3 Meleagris gallopavo | reverse complement strand
GTCTTGTACAGTGAGGGTGGCTGAGGCGAGTGGCGACAGGTTGCCAGAGACATGGTGGATGTGCTGGCCTTTCAAGGTGAGCCTGGCTCAGACTCTGAGCAACTTGATCTAGCTGTGGATGGTCAGCATGGGGGAGTCGGATCACATCGCAAACCTACCTGCATACAAGCAGCGCACCAACATGGGGTGCATGATGTTCATTACCTGCTGGACACATCTCACACCACTGACTGGAGGAGCCCAGGCAATCCTTCAACTCCATCAGGCTGCAAAATGAAATCAGAAGAGACGCAGAACATCATTTACAACACAACAAGGATGCACACAATGCCCTTAAAAAACACCCACCGCATGGATGCAATTAGCACATAGCCCTATTAATTACAGCCAT
>NW_011244028.1:0-328 GCF_000146605.3 Meleagris gallopavo | reverse complement strand
GGACGGGGCCCCGAGCGGTGCGGGCCGGGCTGGGGCCGTGCCCCGCTCCCCTCCCCGGCCTTCAGATTTTTTCCTTTCGACATTTCTATTTTCAAGTATTTTTCAGTAAGACGACTAATAAAAAAAAAATTAAAAAAATTAAAAAAAATCTCGACACTGAGGACCTGCCTATTTCTGCCAACTTTATAACTGTACAGTTTTGTATATTAAACGTTTTTTTGGAAGTTATTAATTTAAAGAAAGATCATTTAGTTTATTCATTTAGTAACTGATGTATAATAAACGCTATTTTCATTAAAGGTTGCTTTTTTCAACTATTTTATCCAAA
>NW_011244027.1:0-473 GCF_000146605.3 Meleagris gallopavo | reverse complement strand
ACCAGAGCAGGCTGCCCAGAGTCACATCCAGCCTGGCCTTGAATGCCTCCAGGGGATGGGGCATCCACAGCCTCCTTGGGCAACCTGTTCCAGTGTGTCACCACCCTCTGGGTGAAAACTTCTCCTACTATCTAACCTAAACCTCTCCTGTCTTAGTTAAAAGCCATTCCCCCGTATCCCATCACTATCCCCCCTCGTAAACAGACGTAAACGGAGGTCAGCTGCTACTCTCCCATTCTTTTGACCCCTTCAGTCCAACAGCAATGAATATTGGATTAATTTCCTTTATTTCTATGTAGGCAAGAAAATAAAAGAATATCTGATAGTACAGACCAAGAGATTTGAGCCTTTGCTTTTACACCTCCCGTAGCAGTGTCTCTATTTGTCCTCTCCTCCTCAGCAACACAGTGTTCTCCCTGATGCAGAATCACAGAATTGTAGGGGCTGGAAGGCACCTCTCGAGATGATTGAAT
>NW_011244026.1:0-392 GCF_000146605.3 Meleagris gallopavo | reverse complement strand
AAGGTCAGTGCAGGAGCAGCTGCTGATGGGAGGATGGAAGTCCATGCGAATGAGCTCTGAAGCATCTGGCAGGGTATGGTACCGGAGGAGGCAACAATGATGTCGGAGGGCTTCCCAGCAGGAAGCTGTCTCATCCAAATGCTTGCTGAGTGTTTGGAAGCCAACCCCTTCCAGCTCCAAGCTGAAGGCAGCCCAGAGGCAACATCTCCTTGGTCTGACTGCGTGGTGCCTGAGCAAGAGGGTGATCTGAGCTGGATGCAGAAGAGTCATCTTCATTTCTCTGTCATTTTAATTCAGATCACTCCATTGGGTGACCATTCTGCTGGTTTCTTAAAGTTTGGATCGAGGAGGTGACCCCTCCCTTTGCTTATGATGAAAAGCACAGAAGTGCT
>NW_011244025.1:0-444 GCF_000146605.3 Meleagris gallopavo | reverse complement strand
AAAGAGAGTTTCAAGTTCAAGTTTTTTTAATTATTTTGGTATCTGTATTTTTTTGCGTGGTTTGTGAGGACATCCAGCTTCACAATTACACTTGCTATTGGATGCATTTTTAAAAAGTGACTTGCAAAGCTAAAATTGACTTGATTTGCACTGTTTTTTCTTAATTAACTATGTGTTCAGTGACCACATAAGAACATTTGCCCAGAGTAGTTCTTGATACTCCTTTAAACAAAATCTGATTTTTGTTTTTTTCTTTAAATTATTTCGGCATCAATATACTGGTGTGCTGTAAAGATTACTTTGGGTGCACTATTTCATCATATCAAAAGTAACAGAAGAATAAAGACTTACAATAAGCCGTAGTTCACAGTTGATTTCATGGAGATACATGAAGTACTGTAATGGTAGATGAATAAAGATGATGTTATGGTTGTGATTCCTTGC
>NW_011244024.1:0-485 GCF_000146605.3 Meleagris gallopavo | reverse complement strand
ATCACTGTAGACAAGGTGTCTGACACAGACCAGTGTTCCGAATTAAGGAGAGCATCTGCCTTCTACTTTTAAAACCAAACTTCCTGCACATTCAAGTTACAAGGGAATGGCCTATTTTTATACAGAAACAGATGTGTTCGAAGCCAGCAATGGGCTTGTTTCATCTCTGTCCTATTATCACATTCATGCTTGCTTTTCCTTGCCCTTGCAGAACTTTAGAGAAACTCCTCTCGGTGCGTCATCAATGCCTGAGCCGAAACAACACAGAAATATCTTGAATATGATCTCGTGTGTTTGTTGCAGACAAGTACAGACTGCTATGTCTACCATATCTCTAAAGCAGAATGAGGGCCAGAGTCATCTTACTCTTCCATTGTTGCTGATAGGAAGTTTATAATGAGTTTTGGGCCTGAAAGGGATAATATATTGATAAATCCGAGTTCACTCTTACAACTGCAGCACAGTTAAAGAAAGTAAATGATTTT
>NW_011244023.1:0-423 GCF_000146605.3 Meleagris gallopavo | reverse complement strand
TCCTGCACACTCGGTGGTCATCTGTGCTTTGCCATGACCTTGATTTTTTTGCATTTTCATGTTGCTGCAGAGGCTGCTGCTGCTTCATGGGTTGATGTTGGTTTCCTCGGTTGGTTTTCCATGTGTTTTTCTGTGGTTTCTGCCTTGGTTTCCTGCTCCTTCTGCATTGCAATGCATGGGTTTTTTTCCAGGGTTGTTTTATTTTCCCTTTTGTTTCTATTCTTGGAACTGCTTTTTCCTTTCCTGAGCGTATTCCCCTCTGTTTGTGAGGATTTCAAGTGATTTTTGCTTTGCTCTCCTTGGCTTTTTATAACTTACTCTTTCTTTCCTTTTGCTGGTTTTTCCTGGCTTTGGTTTGCTCTTTGCTTATTGTTGGTATCGGGGCCTTGAATTGCTGTTAAATTTTGGTTCTTTCTTTCCATT
>NW_011244022.1:0-424 GCF_000146605.3 Meleagris gallopavo | reverse complement strand
AGGGGTGGAGGCCCTGGCTCTGCCCCACTCCACAGCCAAACTGCCCCCAGCTGTGCTCGCAGGGCTGCACCCGCCCCAGGTGCGGGTTCCACAAAACAGGAGGGCAGGGAATGCCCAGGCAAAGGCAAGGGCCAAGAGAACATGGAAGGAAATGCCAAGGATGACGGCCCAGACAATACGGCAGGGAACGCCAAAACTGAATGCCGACATGAATGTGGCAACACAAAGCCAAGGGTAATGGCCAAGAGAATGGGGCAAGGAACACAAAAATCGGAGGACAAGAGAATGTAATAGTGAAAACAGTGCAAGACCAGAGACAAGCAAGACACAGAACTAAGAGGATAGGCAGCCTTCTGGGCACCATGAAGCGCAATTCAGAGCTCTGGGGGAACCCTATTGTGCCGGGCTCTGGAATGGGTAAACG
>NW_011244021.1:0-526 GCF_000146605.3 Meleagris gallopavo | reverse complement strand
CTACCCTTTCCTCCTCCCGGGCACGGATGCCAAGATTTTGGCCTCCTGCACACTCGGTGGTCATCTGTGCTTTGCCATGACCTTGATTTTTTTGCATTTTTCATGTTGCTGCAGAGGCTGCTGCTGCTGCATGGGTTGATGTTGGTTTCCTCGGTTTGTTTTCCATGTGTTTTTCTGTGGTTTCTGCCTGGTTTTTCTGCTCCTTCTGCATTGCAGTGCATTGGGATTTATTCCAGGGTTGTTTTATTTTCCCTTTTGTTTCTATTCTTGGAACTGCTTTTTCCTTTCCTGAGCGTATTCCCCTCTGTTTGTGAGGATTTCAAGTGATTTTGCTTTGCTCTCCTTGGCTTTTTTTTACATACTCGTTCTTTCCTTTTCCTGGTTTTTTCCTGGCTTTGGTTTGCTCTTTGTTTTTTGTTAGTATGCTGGCCTTGCACTGCTGTTAAATTTTCGTTCTTTCTTTCCATTGTTAAGCACTGGTGAGCTTTGTTCTCTCTTTACTTTGCTAGGATTCTTTGCTTTGCCA
>NW_011244020.1:0-306 GCF_000146605.3 Meleagris gallopavo | reverse complement strand
AAACCTGTTTCTCTCCAGAGCCCAAGTTTCCCTAGAGAGGCCTAAGGCCTAAGGAACCATCACTCGGGTTTTGGAATTGAAAAAAAAACAACTATTTTTTCAGTAGCACATTAATAGTATTATTCTTTTAAAAAGCCTAAACAGGCTTGTATTTTTTTTTTTTTTTTTGTTAAAGGGGTGGTGTGCACCATTTATGATAACCTTGTGGCTGAACCTAGGAAAGGTGAGTTTTGATTTCCCCCTCCTTTCTTCTGAAAGACTACCTCAGCCACTAGAGTTTCTCACATATTCCGACAAAGAGGCATT
>NW_011244019.1:0-393 GCF_000146605.3 Meleagris gallopavo | reverse complement strand
ACTATCCTTTTTTTTTTTTTTTTGGTAAATTTTCTGTATATTCCAGTTATACACACAGTCTTAAAATTCACCTCACAAACACCTGTCTGTATATGTTCATAACCAGTTTGGGGCTTGATTCATCAGACAATTCAAGTACTTACTGAACTTCGGGCACGTGCAGAGTGCTTCTGAATGAGTGGAGTGATTCGTGTGCTTCAATCCAGGCACATGTCTCATTACGTGGCTGAACGATGGCCAAAAGCCATTCACTTAACATTAGGGTTGCTTTATTTTATAAATAACATTATTAACTTTCTGCCTTTATTATTTGCATACAAAATATAATATGGCGCTTACTACAAGGTCATTAATGGTGCTTTAAATGAATGTAAAAGAGCTAAATAACTTGGG
>NW_011244018.1:0-419 GCF_000146605.3 Meleagris gallopavo | reverse complement strand
GTGAGCTCTGCTTTTCTGGAGGATCTGAAGCTGGATGGCTGTCATTAATAGGGCTATGTGCTAATTGCATCCATGCGGTGGGTGTTTTTTAAGGGTCATTGTGTGCATCCTCGTTGTGTTTTAAATTATGTTCTGCGTCTCTTCTGATTTCATTTTGCAGCCTGATGGAGTTGAAGGCTTGCCTGGGCTCCTCCAGTCAGTGGTGTGAGATGTGTCCAGCAGGTAATGAACATCATGCACCCCCATGTTGGTGCGCTGCTCGTATGCAGGTAGGTTTGCGATGTGATCCGACTCCCCCATGCTGACCATCCACAGCTAGATCAAGTTGCTCAGAGTCTGAGCCAGGCTCACCTTGAAAGGGCCAGCACATCCACCATGTCTCTGGCAACCTGTGCCACTGCCTCAGCACCCTCACTGTA
>NW_011244017.1:0-479 GCF_000146605.3 Meleagris gallopavo | reverse complement strand
GACTGCTGGGCACATGAGCATCTCCATGGCACACCTTTACACCTCATTGCAGCCTTCAGGACCTAAAGGGAGCCACAAACAGGAGGGGAAGTCAACTCTTGGAAAAGGGCAGATAACAGCAGGACCAGGGAAAATGGTTTGAAGTTGAGGCAGGGAAGATTTAGGTTGGATGGTCAGGGGGAAGTTCTTTGCTATGAGAGCGGTGAGGTGCAGGAACAGCTGCCCAGAGAGGCTGTGGATGCCCCGTCCATCCCTGGAGGTGTTCAAGGCCAGGCTGGATGGGGCCCTGGGCTTTGAGTCTGTGGGGGTGTCCCCAACGCCAACCTGTCACGCCGTTGGATTGACAGAGAGGGGTCCCCAGCTTCGTGGTGTGACACAGGGGGGTGTCCTCAACTTTGGGGTGGGACACCATTGGGGTGACACAGATTTGTTGGCAGCTTTGGGCTGTGACACTGTGGGGATGACATAGGGGTGTCCCC
>NW_011244016.1:0-563 GCF_000146605.3 Meleagris gallopavo | reverse complement strand
GACAGTTCTCTTAGGAATACCTCCCAGTTCCCCCTAATCTGCTACACCACACTCCTCAGTATGACACTTTCTCCCCAAACTAGGACGCTTTCTCCCAGAAAGGCCGCTTTTTCCCCCCAAAAGTACACCGTTGGCTTCCAAAAAGAACACATTCTACCCAAGAAATACCTCCCTTCTCCAATACAATGACATTACCTCCCAGTAATGCTACCTTGGGCCCAAACTTTGGACAGCTTCTCCCACTAATACTACTTTTCCATCCAAAAGAGGACATCTTCTCCCCAAAGAATGCTATTTTCTCCCGGAAACAAAGCAGCTTTCTCACACATGGGTGGCATTTTCCAACCAACTATGCTACTCTCTCCCAGAAAGAGCACTTTTCTGACAAGTACCTTCCCTTTTCTCTCAAAAAATACTGCTAGGCACTCCTCAACAGGACATTTTCTCCCATCTACACCCCGTTTTCTCCCCAAAGGACCCCTTTTCACACCAAAAATACCACACTTGCCCTCCAAGAGAAGTCAGTCTTTCCCACTATTGTCCACTTTTCTCCCACGTACTTG
>NW_011244015.1:0-534 GCF_000146605.3 Meleagris gallopavo | reverse complement strand
TGACCAACCTCATTTCTCGGGCTGCAGCTCTTCCAGCCTCATCAGGCCCCTGGGAATGAAACTGAACAAAAGCAGCGTCAGATCTCGCACTTTGCGGTTTCATTTTTTCACATGTACACTAAAGTATTTTCGTTTTTTACTAAATTCTTTTTTGGTCTATTTTTTTGTTGTTCTTTGAACTCTCTCCAGCTTGTCTGTCTTTGTTACAATGCGATGCCCAGATCTGGGCACGCTGCTCCAAACAGCAGCCTGATGAGCGCTGTGAAGAGTGGAATAATTACCTTGCTGGACTGCAGCAGCCTGGTGGTATTGACTTCTGTTCAATCGATCATCCCCCCAGACCACTCTGTTGTATAGCTGTTTGGCCAGATATCTCCATACAGCCTCTGTCCTTTTGTTTATTCCTTCCTATGTGTTAATCTTCCGCATTTGTCCTGCTGAATCTCTTTGTATTGATTGCAGGCCACTTCTTTAATTTATCAAGCTCGTATTGTATTTTATTCCTGTCCTGTGCATTATTTGCCACCCTCCCAT
>NW_011244014.1:0-393 GCF_000146605.3 Meleagris gallopavo | reverse complement strand
ACTTTTTGAAGTGAATACGACAATCTGTGCACAGTAGGATGTTTCTCGACCGCCGTGGTGCCAGTCCTTGGAGGCTTGGGGACAGAAAAAGGAACAGCTTAGAAATATGCAATCTGCTAGATGGTCAGCATAAGGGTATTGCATATTACAAAACAAAGCAAAAAAACCCAACCCACCAGGAAATCCACAGAACTACGGAAGTATCTGCTTTTCTACTTGCAGCTAATTGTGAAATCTCCACAAACTTTGCCCTGTTCCAAGCTTAATCTGCCTTTCAGTGCACAGCTTCTTCAACGTTCAATTTAAAAATATTTGTTTACTTAAGCAACTTGAGCTCTGAAAATAACAGAGGAAGAAGTCTCATCTGCTCTACCTGGGAAGTGAGAGGCAGCT
>NW_011244013.1:0-474 GCF_000146605.3 Meleagris gallopavo | reverse complement strand
GCAGAACTGCCATAGCATTTAGGGAAAATGTCCTATCCTTGGGAGACAAGTGGGTAATTTTGTGGGAGAAGATGTCCTATTCTTGGTTGCAAGTGTCCTATTTGGTCTTGTCATCTAGCTTTTTGGGAGAAAAACGTGCGGTAGTTTGAAGAAAACAGGTATGCCTGGGAGAAAATATCATCTTTTTGGAAGAACAGGCCCAATTTCCAAGTGAAATGTGGTATTTCTGGGAGAAAATGACAAGTACGTGGGAGAAAAGTGGCCAATTGTGGGAAAGACTGACTTCTCTTGGAGGGCAAGTGTGGCATTTTTGGTGTGAAAACGGGTCCTTTGGGGAGAAAACGGGGTGTAGATGGGAGGAAATGTCCTGTTGAGGAGTGTCTAGCAGTATTTTTGAGAGAAAAGGGAAGGTACTTGTCAGAAAAGTGCTCTTTCTGGGAGAGAGTAGCATAGTTGGTTGGAAAATGCCACCCA
>NW_011244012.1:0-529 GCF_000146605.3 Meleagris gallopavo | reverse complement strand
TCCCATCTACAAGAAAGGGCCGTAAGGAGGATCCGGGGAACTACAGGCCTGTCAGCCTGACCTCGGTACCAGGGAAAGTTATGGAGCAAATCATCTTTGGTGAGATCACGCGTCCAGGGGGCATCAGGCCCAGCCAGCATGGGTTCGTGAAAGGCAAGTTGTGCTTGACCAACCTCATCTCCTTTGACGTCTGGGTGACCAGCCTGGTAGACGAGGGAAAAGGCTGTTGATGTAGTCTACCTAGACTTCAGCAAAGCCTTTGACACGGTCTCTCGCGGTATTCTTCTGGGGAAACTGGCTGCCCGTGGCCTGGACAGGTATATTCTTCTTTGGTTGGTGCTTGGCTGAACAAGAGCTGACTAGTGTGCCCAGGTGGCCAAGAGGGCCAACGGCATCCTGGCCTGCATTAGAAATAGTGTGGCCAGCAGGAGCAGGGAGGTAACCATCCCTCTGCACTCAGCACTGGTGAGGCCACACCTGGACTACTGTGTTCAGTTTTGGGCCCCTCACTACAAAAAAGACATTGAGG
>NW_011244011.1:0-386 GCF_000146605.3 Meleagris gallopavo | reverse complement strand
CCAAGTGCCTATTGGAACTGCAACAGAAATGCTGAATGCAGTGATCTGGGAACTTGGAGAAAGTGAAGAGAAGGAAGAGGAGGATCTTTCCTCCAGAAAGGTCTCTCAAGCTGCAGGTTCAGGAGCAAATCATTCCATCCATCTCCTAAGAAGTTATTGTTCTCTCCAGCTGACAGCTGCAAGGTACATGAGCCGTGTGATTTCAGGGAAGTGTTACGTTTGAGTAACAACTCAAAGTTCAATACTTTTTTTTCCCCCAGTTTTCTCCCAAAACTCTCCCTCGGTGGGCAGAAGATGCCCAGTCCTTACTTCAAATGCTCTGTCAGCAGGTGGATGCTTCAAAGGTAAACAACTTTGTCACTATGCTCAGTGAAGAACAGTTGTTC
>NW_011244010.1:0-429 GCF_000146605.3 Meleagris gallopavo | reverse complement strand
TGTTGGGTCTCTAGTGGAAACAGCAAGGAAGTGGAATGTGCCATTTCCCGGCACTGCCCCGGAACCTCACTTTGCTGACTGGTCATTGCTGCCCAGCAGTAAGGGCGATGCACACCCGCCAGCGTTTACCCATTCCAGAGCCCGGCACAATAGGGTTCCCCCAGAGCTCTGAATTGCGCTTCATGGTGCCCAGAAGGCTGCCTATCCTCTTTGTTCTGTGTCTTGCTTGTCTCTGGTCTTGCACTGTTTTCACTATTACATTCTCTTGTCCTCCGATTTTTGTGTTCCTTGCCCCATTCTCTTGGCCTAATGACCCCTTGGCTTTGTGTTGCCACATTCATGTCGGCATTGAGTTTTGGCGTTCCCTGCCGTATTGTCTGGGCCGTCATCCTTGGCATTTCCTTCCATGTTCTCTTGGCCCTTGCCTTT
>NW_011244009.1:0-399 GCF_000146605.3 Meleagris gallopavo | reverse complement strand
ACATGAGGGCCTAGCAGTTATTGTTACTGAGGAGATTACCTAGTGAGATCCAATAATTCCAATAATGGTTGGAATTTTGGGTTCTGAGAAAGTCCAAGGTTTAGTCTGCACATATAGTAACCATACGGTGTGTTTTGCATATATGCACACCATGTAAAATGTGTTTCTTAATTAGGATATCTGGTAACTTTAAGCAAAATTATAGTACCTCTTGTTAAAGTCAGTTCTCTCCATTATAGCAAGCTGTTTTTCCATTTTGTTTTGTTTTCTTTTCTTTTGGCCAGATTTCAGCAGTTCTGTGTGATATTTTAAGGGGGATATGTCTTCCTCACACCAAATTTATTGAAAGTTTCTGCTGAAATATTCCCAAGAATGATGATGATAAGGAACTCTACATTG
>NW_011244008.1:0-497 GCF_000146605.3 Meleagris gallopavo | reverse complement strand
TTTGGGTCCGTCAGGTGGTCCAGAACCTGATCTGCCATGGCAGTGTGGGAGTGGGAAGGGGTGGTGTGGGACTGAGGAAGCAATGGCAGTCCCCACCTCACCAAAGCAAAGATGAGGGCTGTGCATCATGAGCAGTTATCAGACAAGATGGAAGCCAAAATGGTGTTGGGTACCTGAGCCTTCTCTGGTGGTAAGCAACATGGTGCACAGAGTGCAGCCATGTGCTCCGAGCAAGGAGCACAGGTTTGTGCAAGAGGCCCGGATGCAGGGCAGTGCCTTCATGACTGTATTGTGTCCAACAGGTGGCAGCAGAGCTGCGGTGCTCCCAAGTGCCGTAACAAGTGCCCGGAGAGATGTGTTGGTCTTGGTGGAAACAGCAAGGAAGTGGAATGTGCATTTCCCGGCATGCCCCGGAACCTCACTTTGCTGACTGGTCATTGTCTGCCCAGCAGGTAAGGGCGATGCACACCCGCCAGCGTTTACCCATTCCAGAGCCC
>NW_011244007.1:0-442 GCF_000146605.3 Meleagris gallopavo | reverse complement strand
ACAGGTGCTGGAAAAGGTAAGTCCTCTTTACCTTTCAGATGGAAAGCTGATGACACTGTGGAATTTGCCTTGTACAGCTGCAGGGCCTTCTTCCACTTCTATGTCCCCGCTCTCAGGCACGATGGCAGAGCTGCTGTGGCCTCGCCTCTGTGCCTGTGCCTCCTCCAGGCTGAGCAGCTTTGTGGCAGCAGAAGAGACCCACACAGACTTGGGCCCTGAGAGAGAGTTGTGCCCTGTAAGGGAAAACCACAGGTAAGAGCGAGGATCAGAAAGCAGCAGCACAGCCATCACAGTGCTGGGGGAGGTGCTGAATTTTTCTCAGACTGCTTTTCCGAGCCACTGGAAGAAGAGGAGCTCAAAATAACCATGCGGTCAGAGATGTGTTTATGGCAAAGGACGCAGTCATAATTAAGAGCAGCTCACTGTATCAAAACAGGCAAAC
>NW_011244006.1:0-401 GCF_000146605.3 Meleagris gallopavo | reverse complement strand
AGGTTGCCACATTCCTTGTCCCTTGCACTTCCTAGGGGCTGCTTGTGTAAATGGGAAGACTCCTGGCCAGCCGCCTCTGTGTAACCTGCTCTTGTGAGGACTGTTTGCTACTAGTGGACCAGGTGATCTCAGGGTAGCTCATTCCTCAGCCAGTCTTCTCCATGGTTTTTGGAACAGCCTCTTGAATGGCAATTCCCAGCTCCAACTGCAGAACATGCCTGCAGTGGTGCTGATAGCCTTGGAAAATGACTCAACATTTCACTTTAGTTTAGCCTGAGAGAATTTCAAAACCTCAATCACCCTTATCCAATGAGTTGTGACAAGGTGTTTTTGCTAGAGGAGTGATGTTGGAACAGATGACCTCCAGAGGCCTCAAACATGACTATTCTGTGATTCTGTAA
>NW_011244005.1:0-456 GCF_000146605.3 Meleagris gallopavo | reverse complement strand
TTTCTGCTGAGACACCTCCCGGCCAGCCACCCACGCGCCAAACCCAGCTCACCTGGTCACTGCTCAGCCTGAGCTGTGCCCAGCTCACGCACACGCCGCAGCGGTGCTTCCAGTGGGCTCTCACAGGGTGATCTCTCTCAAGAAAAGCACAGAGCTCAGTCTCCGTGTGCAGCACGCTCACCAGAGCACCGGCTCTGCTCCCCAGCTGTGGCACAAACGCTCCCAGCCCGGCAACCACTGTGACCTCAGCGAGTGCCCGCATCGCTTCTGTGCCTGCATCATAGGCATAGGGAACGGTCACCTCCCAGATCCAAATTTTAGGAAACCAACACAGGGTCACCCAATGGGGTGAATGGGGTTAATTGAATGGGAGTTAACTGAAGTAAAGCAACTGAGAAGTGAAGATGACTCTTTGCAGCCCAATAAAATCGCAATATGGCCTCGTAGTGGTCAGCG
>NW_011244004.1:0-432 GCF_000146605.3 Meleagris gallopavo | reverse complement strand
AGTGGTGAGGTGCTGGACAGCTGCCCAGAGAGGCTGTGGACTGCCCCGTCCATCCTGGAGGTGTTCAAGGCCAGGTTGGATGGGGCCCTGGGCAGCCTGGGCTGCTGTGAGATGTGGAGGTTGGTGGCCTGCCTGTGTTGGGGGGTTGGAGCTTGTGATCCTTGAGGTTCTTTCCAACCCAGGCCATTCTGTGATTCAGTCTGTGATTTTTTTTGGGTGCCTCACCACTACCGGGTGCCCGGTGTCTCTCCTTCCTGCAGATGTGGATGAGTGTGAGGAAGGCCTCAGCCAGTGTGGCCCTTTCTCCATCTGCCTGAACGTGCCGGGCAGCTACCGGTGCGAGTGCCACAGCGGCTACCGGCCGGCTGAAGATGGGCACGGCTGTGTGCGTAAGTGCCAGCCTCACCATGTGGGGCACTGCATCACCGAGCC
>NW_011244003.1:0-305 GCF_000146605.3 Meleagris gallopavo | reverse complement strand
TTTTTGTGTGTGTTTTCATTCTTTTTGTCATGTTTTCTTTTCTATGTTTTATGTGTTTTGCCTGGTTTGTCTCCTTTTGTATTCTCAGTTTTTTAACTCTTTCTTTGTTCTTTGCTTTTTAGGTTTCTGTTTCTTCTGGTTATTTTTGTTGTTCTGTTTTACCTTTTATTTAATTTTACTTTTTGTTTTTAGTTTTTGTTTGTTTTGTTTGAGTGTCGCTGTTTTCCTTTGTTTCTTTGTTTTCTTTAGTTTCCTTATGGTTTTTTTCTTTGCTTTCCACTGTTCTCTTCAGCTTGGTTAGATTT
>NW_011244002.1:0-326 GCF_000146605.3 Meleagris gallopavo | reverse complement strand
CTGAGGGAGCTGGCGGAGGTCATTGCCGAACCGCTCTCCATCATTTTTGAGAGGTCTTGGACAACAGGGGAGGTCCCTGAAGACTGGAGGATAGCCAATGTCACTCCGGTCTTCAAAAAGGGCAAGAAGGAAGATCCGGGTAATTATAGGCCTGTCAGCCTCACCTCCGTCCCTGGAAAGGTGATGGAACAGCTTGTGCTGGATACCATCTCCAGACAACTGGGAGAAAAGGAGGTTATCAGGAGTAGTCAGCATGGGTTCACCAAGGGGAGGTCGTGCTCGACCAACTTTGGTGGCCTTTCTATGATGCTGTCACATGCTGGGTG
>NW_011244001.1:0-477 GCF_000146605.3 Meleagris gallopavo | reverse complement strand
GGGGAGCAGCCTGAGAACCTTGGACCTCATGATGTTTTACTTTTTCAACATTTCACTGCTACAAAATGATGCATTCTTTAAAAAATGCATGGTGTCAAAAACTGGTAACACATTTGTGAAAGAATTGGGTGAATTCATGATGAAATTGTGAAAAAAAAAGTTAAAAATTCACAAAGAAATTAGGGTGAAAAACGGAATGAATTCATGAAAACCAACATGATGATATTAAGACTAATATGATATAGTGATATGAAATATGAATGGCTAATAATGATATAATGAAAAAAAATGTTAAATTTGTGAAAAAAGGTTTAAAAATTAAAAAATACATGAATTCATGAAAAAACAGGGGAAAACATCACTAGGTTAAAAATATACATTTGCTTGGGTAAAGAGAGAAATTCATGAAAAAAAAGTGATGGATTCATAAAATTTTGTGAAACAAAGCAATTTATTTGTGCAAGAAAATGAAAAAGA
>NW_011244000.1:0-372 GCF_000146605.3 Meleagris gallopavo | reverse complement strand
GGAACACTTCAGCTGCAGGGCCAGCGCTGGGCCTGCCTACATCGCCCGGGCAGCTTCTGCCAGCTCCCGCACAGCTTCTCCCCTTTGCACTTTCTCTTGGCAGGGGACGAGGGAAAACCAGGCTAACAGGCAGAGACCTGATGCGGGCCGCAGCCTGCCGTGCCTGCCCAGAGCATCGGGAGCGCTACGGCCGTACGCAGGAAGCTTGACTGCTGTGCTAAGACACGGCTAGGAAAGCACTGCTTGTCCTTCTTGCCACCGTGGCTGCGTCCATACGGACTGAGCGGGGCCGTCCTCTTTGTGCCAAACCAGCAGAACACAGCCTGCAGCGCCTGCGTGGGCCAAGATGTTCATTGCGCGCCGCCTGCCACG
>NW_011243999.1:0-485 GCF_000146605.3 Meleagris gallopavo | reverse complement strand
ACTCCAA
Organism: Meleagris gallopavo; assembly: GCF_000146605.3. Classification (NCBI taxonomy): domain Eukaryota; kingdom Metazoa; phylum Chordata; class Aves; order Galliformes; family Phasianidae; genus Meleagris; species Meleagris gallopavo. Next base: position 478 of record NW_011243999.1, on the reverse strand, counting down.
AGGAAGCACTCCCCCAGGTTCACATGCTGCCCCTACTCTTCCCAGCCCTTAAATGGGATCAGGGAGGGGTGGTGCCCTGGCTCTGCCCCACTCCACAGCCAAACTGCCCCCAGCTGTGCTCGCAGGGCTGCACCCCACCCCAGGTGTTGCCACAAAAACAGGAGGGCAAGGGAATGCCCAGGCAAAGGCAAGGGCCAAGAGAACATGGAAGGAAATGCCAAGGATGACGGCCCAGACAATACGGCAGGGAACGCCAAAACTGAATGCCGACATGCATGTGGCAACACAAAGCCAAGGGGTCATTAGGCCAACAGAATGGGGCAAGGAACACAAAAATCGGAGGACAAGAGAATGTAATAGTGAAAACAGTGCAAGACCAGAGACAAGCAAGACACAGAACAAAGAGGATAGGCAGCCTTCTGGGCACCATGAAGCGCAATTCAGAGCTCTGGGGGAACCCTATTGTGCCGGGCTCTGG
>NW_011243998.1:0-561 GCF_000146605.3 Meleagris gallopavo | reverse complement strand
AAAAAAGCCAACTCCTAATAACCAACATAAACCTCCCTGTCTCACTTGTAAAACCCATTTCCCCTTGTCCTATCGCTATCCACCCTCCTAAACCAGCCCGTTTGCCCCGTCCTGCTTATGCGCTCCCTTCGAGTCTTAAAAGGCTGTCATGAGCTATCTCCAGAGCTTTCTCTTCTCCCACACAAACAATCCCAGTTCCCTCAACATTTCTTTCTAAGAGAGGTGCTCCAGCCCTCTGATCATCTTCGTGGCCCTTCTCTGGACCTGCTCCAAAAGCTCCACATCATTCCTGTGCTGGAGCCCCAGGCCTGGACGCAGTGCTGCACATGGGGCCGCACCAGAGCCGAGTCGAGGGGGACAATCACCTCCCTCTCCCTGCTGGTCGCTCCTCTTTGAATGCAGCCCAGGATACAGTTGGCCTTCTGGGCTGCAAGTGCACACTACTGGCTTATGTCCAGCTCTTTGTCCACCAGGATCCCCGAGTCCTCCGCAGGGCTGCTCCCAAGGGCTTCTACGCCCAGTTTGTACAAGCATCTGGGTTTCCCCTTCATCAGGGACATC
>NW_011243997.1:0-418 GCF_000146605.3 Meleagris gallopavo | reverse complement strand
GGAGAAAAAAGGTGACAGCACACCTCTTAGGAAGGATAGAAAGTGTGACGCGGGGAACTACCAGCATGTCAGTCTCACCTCTGTGCTGGTCACGGATCATGGAGCAGATCATCCTGCAAGTGACTCTCAAGCACACATTCCAGTGCGTCACCACCCTGTGCGTGAAAAGCTTCCTCCTAATAACCAACCTAAACCTCCCCTTGTCTCACTTCAAAACCATTTCCCCTTGTCCTATCACTATCCACCCTCCTAAACAGCCATTGCCCCCTCCTGCTTATGCGCTCCCTTCGAGTCTTGGAAGGCTGTCATGAGCTATCTCCAGAGCTTTCTCTTCTCCCACAGAAACAATCCCAGTTCCCTCAACATTTCTTTCTAAGAGAGGTGCTCCAGCCCTCTGATCATCTTCGTGGCCTTCTCT
>NW_011243996.1:0-499 GCF_000146605.3 Meleagris gallopavo | reverse complement strand
GTGCACGATGTTGCTTACCACCAGAGAAGGCTCAGGTACCCAACTACTATTTTTGCTTCCATCTTGTCTGAGAACTGCTCATTATGCACAGCCCTCATCTTTGCTTTGGTGAGGTGGGGACTGCCATTGCTTCCTCAGTCCCACACACCCCTTCCCATCCCACACTGCCATGGCAGATCAGGTTCTGGACCACCTGAGGACCCAAACAGCCAGGAGTCCTTGGGTCCTGACGAGATGAGTCCCAGAGTTCCGAGGGAATTCACCGCTGCAGTCACCGAGCCACTCTCCAAGGTATTTCAGAAGTCGAGGCAGTCAGGTCAAGTCCCTGGTGAGGAGAAAAAAGGTGACAGCACACCTCTCAGGAAGGATAGAAAGTGTGACGCGGGGAACTACCAGCATGTCAGTCTCACCTCTGGGCTGGTCACGGATCATGGAGCAGATCATCCTGGAAGTGACTCTCAAGCACACATTCCAGTGCGTCACCACCCTGTGCGTGAAA
>NW_011243995.1:0-393 GCF_000146605.3 Meleagris gallopavo | reverse complement strand
GGGGTCACTGCTGGATACATGCAGGGGGCAGTTCTGCTTCTGCACTTGGGCTCTTCTCCCCAGGGGGACACCAACTGCCCAGGACCCTGCTCAGCAGAGGTGCAGGCAGTGCCTCTATAGCACCAGACCCCCCACTCCTTCCCCCCTCTCTTTCTCCTCCTCTATTTTTTTCTCTTCAAGGAAGTCGAGGCAGCCTGGAACAACGTGTGGAGCTGATGGGTGGTTCCTGGTGGGTTTTCCTTGCGATGCCCTTTCAGCCCTCTGTTAGCTGCGCTTCCATCAGGGACTCCTGACACCAACTGATATTTGTGGGAGGGAGCTTAGATAGAATCGGAATTTGAAGTGCTTGCTCACTGAAAGGAAATCGCCTTCGTGCTCTGCTGCTGGTCAGGG
>NW_011243994.1:0-392 GCF_000146605.3 Meleagris gallopavo | reverse complement strand
AGCTCTCGGGTTGCGCTGGTGCTTTTGTGAGGGCTGGAGAGGGGGCCAGCCCTGTGAACTGGGGGCTCCCGGCCAGCCCCATCCCACCCCTCCACGTGCTGCGTTCACATGCCCTGAACAGTGACTGCCTGGGGTTGGGGAATGGGCTCTTGTCAGGTTGGGGAAACACCCCGTGCAGACCCTACCCTGAGCCTGCAGTCTCACCTTGCCTTCCTCTTGTCCTCACTTGTTCCCTCCTCATTATCCACCGGCAAGGTGGCGTGGATCCAGCTGGGGAGGGGTGGCAGTTCAGGAAAGTGCTCTGGAATTGAGAAGGAGAGATCTGGTCAGAGGAGACTGGCTGTGGACCTGCTGCCCGGTGACACGCAGAGGTGCTGAGGCGTGTCCCCAAA
>NW_011243993.1:0-401 GCF_000146605.3 Meleagris gallopavo | reverse complement strand
TGAAGGACAGAGCTCCCCATGCTGCCAAGCAGCCCCAATACCCTCCCTCTGCTCTCTCCCAATTCCTCCTTCCAGTTCCTGCCAAACCCTTCACCCTCTGTTCCCCCTCCCCGCACACGATGTCTCCAGGTCACTCTCCTGTTACCCCCTCCCCTTTATCGCAGCCAATTGCCCCTCACTTGGATCTGCTTCAGCCCTCCTCCTTCAGTCCCAGTTCCCCTCCGTCACCACCCAACATGGAGTCCCCAAATCCCCTCCCTTAGGCACCTCAAATCTCCTCTCTGATGACCCATGACACCCTCTGTTGATTCAAGAAGCCCTCTGACAGTCAGTGAAGATCTCTGGTGATCAGTGGAGCCCTCTGACAGCCAACAAAGCCTTCAGATGACCACTGACAATCT
>NW_011243992.1:0-507 GCF_000146605.3 Meleagris gallopavo | reverse complement strand
TTAGTTTGTTCTTTCTAGTTAGAAATAACTAGTTTCTAGTTGTTTCTGTTCTTTCTACCAGATCCAATCTGTTGTGTCACTGCAGTTCTGGTAATGATTCTCCTCTGAATGCTTTGGTCATTTGCAGAACTCCAGACCATTCCAGTAACAGCTCTCTGGATCCCAAAGTGAAGGTTGCTAAGCTACAGATGCACACTTATCTACCAGGTGCCAGTTGTAAGCCAAGAAAACAATCTAATAAACCATTTCTTTGTGTGTGCTGTAAAAGATGTGCTTTACTGTAACACAGCCTTAGTCCTGAGATTTACTGTGTTTTCTTTAGCTCAATATTTTAAGGATCTAAATGAGAAAGCAATATTTTCCCCAAACTTCAATAAACGTTGTGGTTCTTGATGGTCAGAATGATCATGTGGATGCTTTGACTAGTACATCAGTTAGACAGACTGGTCCAAAAATCTCCCTGGACTTTGGAAGTCCTTTGGCATGGTCCCACATCACATCCTCATC
>NW_011243991.1:0-536 GCF_000146605.3 Meleagris gallopavo | reverse complement strand
GTCCAGATCTCGGCAGCTGTGGATAAACAGTTCTCTGACAGATTGAAAACTAGCAAATGCAGCCGTGATCCACAAGGCCTGTAGAACTGAATCAAAGGTTCTACAGATGAACTTCAGGGTTCATTAAGGAGCTCTTCCTTAATCAGTTCCTTTTATAATTTTTCTGCTTTCATTGACTTCAAGAGATTTTTTAGCTCTCAAACTTGTTCCTGATGGAAAATATTTTTTTTCTAAGTATGACAAAATAGTCAAGAAAATGCTTTTCATATCGTCACAATACTCTAGTCTCTTAAATATCCCTTCCTCCAAGTAATAAAGTTTGGAAAATGTTTCTTAAAAAAATCTCCTGCTAAGAGAAAAGTCTTGAGTCTGAATCTTGAAACCATGAGTCCAAACCATGTTTCAAGAAGGTGCACTGATCAAATAATACTTTTGATTGCACTTTATCCCACTTACAGAATAAGTCCATTTCAGACAACAATTCGCTAATTTTTTTCTTATATGAATGCAAAGGTCAGTTCACATCATTTTATAGG
>NW_011243990.1:0-440 GCF_000146605.3 Meleagris gallopavo | reverse complement strand
TTATGAAGCAAGAATTTATCTTTCTAAACTACACTGTATAATTTGAAAATATCTGTGTGACTCTAGATGTCTGTTAAACGTATTAATGCCTTATCTGTCCTAAGTTCAGGGAAGCTCTTTATTGTCATTGCCTCTGCCAATGTTAATTGTTGATTCACTGAAAAAAAATTTTGCTAATTTTAAATTTGCCATTTTTCAGGTAATGGCTTCTGTAAATGTTACAGCAGAAAATTTGTGTGAGTTATCTAGATTTTAATCCATTTTTTAACAATTACATACAAGTGACTTGTAAAATTCTGTATTAGAATACACTTATGCTTCTGAATACTTGTTCGTTATTGGTAAAATTTAGAGAATATTCAGCAGGAGAAAACTTCTAATTTATGTCCATATAATTCATACTAAAGGGACTAATTATAGGTAGATTCTAAAATTCTACT
>NW_011243989.1:0-428 GCF_000146605.3 Meleagris gallopavo | reverse complement strand
TCGGCATTCAGTTTTGCGTTCCCTGCCGTATTGTCTGGGCCGTCATCCCTTGGTCCATTTCCTTCCATGTTCTCTTGGCCCTTGCCTTTGCCTGGGCATTCCCTTGCCCTCCTGTTTTTGTGGAACCCGCACCTGGGGCGGGGTGCAGCCCTGCGAGCACAGCTGGGGGCAGTTTGGCTGTGGAGTGGGGCAGAGCCAGGCTCCACCCCTCCCTGATCCCATTTAAGGGCTGGGAAGAGTAGGGGCAGCATCTGAACCTGGGGAGTGCTTCCTTTGGAGTATGCCTTGTTCTTTGGTGATGGAGTGAGTTGTTATTTTTTTTTTCTTTCTTCTCCATTGTGGAGCTGGTCTCTCTCTTTTTTAGCAGGGAACCCTGAGCGTACTTAAGGGCTGGTAGGTATTTGGACCTGGAAGCTGCTTCCTTCACT
>NW_011243988.1:0-540 GCF_000146605.3 Meleagris gallopavo | reverse complement strand
GGGTCGGCCATGATCCAGCACGGGTGCCCTCGTGGCCCAGAAGACCAACGGCATCGTAGGTGCATTGCAAAGAGCGTGGCCAGCAGGCGAGGGAGGCGACCCTCCCCCTCCTGCTCTACCCTGCTGAGGCCACATCAGGATTGATGTGTCCGCTTCTGTGCTCCTCAGTTCAAGAAGAACAGGGAACTTGTAGAGAGAGCCCAGTGGAGGGCCACCAAGACGATGAGGGGTCTGGAGCACCTCCTGTATGCGGAAAGGCCGAGAGCCCCGCGACAGTTCAGCCTGGAGAGGTGAAGACTGAGAGAGGATCTTATTGATGTTTATAAATATCCCATTGGTGGGAGTCAAGTGAATGGAGCCAGGCTCTTCCAAATAGTGCTCGGTGACAGGACAAGGGGCAGTGGGCACAAATCAAAACGTAAGAAGTTCCATATGAACACGAGGAATAACTTCTTTGCTTTGAGTTTGGCAAGCACAGGAAAAAGATGCCCGAGGTTCATGTGGAGTCTCCCTCTCCGGAGACTCACCCACCCGGACGCT
>NW_011243987.1:0-397 GCF_000146605.3 Meleagris gallopavo | reverse complement strand
GTGGAGTGGGGCAGAGCCAGGCTCCACCCCTCCCTGATCCCATGTAAGGGCTGGGAAGAGTAGGGGCAGCATGTGAACCTGGGGAGTGCTTCCTTTGGTAGTATGCCTTGTTCTTTGGTTGATGGAGTGAGTTGATTTTTTTTTTTTTTTTCTTTCCTCCCTTGTGGAGCTGCTCTCTCTGTTTTTTAGCAGGGAACCCTGAGCGTACTTAAGGGCTGGTAGGTATTTGGACCTGGAAGCTGCTTCCTTCACTTGAGAGTGTGGGGGAGTATTGGTCCTTGGAATGGGGTAAGTGGTTTCTTTTTTCTTTTCAGGGCTGTGATCTTGTCTTTTTGGGGGATGGCAAGTGCGCTGAAGGGGCTGCTAGGTGTAAGAGCAGCATCTGAATCTAGAGACT
>NW_011243986.1:0-459 GCF_000146605.3 Meleagris gallopavo | reverse complement strand
AGAATCACAGAATCACAGAATCACAGAATTGTAGGGGTTGGAAGGGACCTCTAGAGATCATAGACGACCAACCCCCCCTGCCAAAGCAGGTTCCCTACACCAGGTCGCACAGGTAGGCGTCCAGGCGAGACTTGAATATCTCCAGAGAAGGAGACTCCACAACCTCCCTGGGCAGCCTGTTCCAGTGCTCCGTCACCCTCACCGTGAAGAAGTTCTTACGCACATTCGTGCGAAACTTCCTATGCTGCAGCTTATGTCCGTTTCCCCTCGTCCTGTCTCCACGTACCACTGAAAAGAGACTGGCCTCACCGCTATGGCCGCCACACCTCAGATATTTATAAACCTGGATCAGGTCCCCTCTCAGTCGTCTTTTCTCAAGGCTAAACAGACCCAGTTCACTTAGCCTTTTCTTCATAGGGGAGATGCTCCAGGCCCTTCACCATCTTTGTGGCCCTCCGC
>NW_011243985.1:0-316 GCF_000146605.3 Meleagris gallopavo | reverse complement strand
TTTGGGCAAGGGGACGTAACTGGGAAAGCCAGGAAGCTGGCTACTCACAGGATTCCTGGAGATTCAGAAGTGCAACTCACTTGTAATCCTAGGTCTGGGATGATAGGAGAGAACCTGCAGGCCTGCAGCAGTGACATTAGTAGCTGCTTGAGGCAACTTGTGCACTTCATATTCCTGAGAAAACAAGAAAGAACAGCAACAGGATGATGTCAGGAACAGCTATAGTTCCCACAGCTGCAGCTTTGGAAGGATGCAGCATTTACTTCTGTATTGAAAACATAGGCACTCTGAACCCACAGCATCTTCTCACCTTACT
>NW_011243984.1:0-511 GCF_000146605.3 Meleagris gallopavo | reverse complement strand
CCCTTAACAGAGATCTCAGCTTCTTTCAGGAAGCTCTGATTGATAAATGCCCAGTTGTTTAATAGACAAATTTAAATTGAATTATAAACACCTCATTAATTAAGAGATCTACATAAGACTCTACTGTTTGATGGTGACTTTCAAGAATTAATGAGTAGCATTACAGATTTTAAATGTATGTTATCAATTAATTATGCATTATTTGAAAGACTGTAGAGCTATTAGTTTATATTTCAGCTCTAAAATTTCATCTAAGTTCTGCCTTTTTATCCTATAGTTTGCTTACTAGAAAGAGTTAATATCTCTTTGAGGCCTTCATTGGATTTATATTTAGAGGGGTTTTTCCTGACTTATTCAATTATGGTAAACTTTAGGAGTTTTGGCACTGTAAATGTTAATCTCTTTTAGAATACTTAGTTTTACAGAAAATTCCATGTGAACCAGCAGAAGATGAGTTTTTGGTTTGTCTTTTTTTTTCCTTAGAGAAATGAAGACAGATTTTTATAATTTG
>NW_011243983.1:0-324 GCF_000146605.3 Meleagris gallopavo | reverse complement strand
TCCCCTCCCCAGCCCCCATTTCCTCCCCTCTCCCTCCCTGTCCCAATTCCCATTTGCCTCCCCAGCCTTTTGGACCCTTTCTCCTTCCTCCTCCCCTTTTTCTCCTTCCCCTTTTCCCCCCAGCTCCCCATTTCTGGCCCCGTTCTCCATTCCCCTCTTCTTTTCCGCCCCTTTTCCCCCTACTTTGCCCCTTTTCCTCCCCGTCCCCTTTTCTTCTTCCCCTTTTCCCTCTCCTTGTCCCCCCTTTTTCCCCTTCCCCGCCTTTTTTGCTCCCGCCTTTTTGCTCCCGCCTTTTTGCTCCCGCCTTTTTGCTCCCGCCTTTTT
>NW_011243982.1:0-538 GCF_000146605.3 Meleagris gallopavo | reverse complement strand
CAGCGATGGGGGAGTCGGATCACATCGCAAACCTACCTGCATACAAGCAGCGCACCAACATGGGGTGCATGATGTTCATTACCTGCTGGACACATCTCACACCACTGACTGGAGGAGCCCAGGCAATCCTTCAACTCCATCAGGCTGCAAAATGAAATCAGAAGAGACGCAGAACATAATTTACAACACAACAAGGATGCACACAATGCCCTTAAAAAACACCCACCGCATGGATGCAATTAGCACATAGCCCTATTAATTACAGCCATCCAGCTTGAGATCCTCCAGAAAAGCAGAGCTCACAGCTCTGAAATCAAGCAGGAATCACTCACCCCATTCTAAGGGCTCACCCCACACCCCAAAGGAAGCAGTCTCCAGATTCAGATGCTGCTCTTACACCTAGCAGCCCTTCAGCGCACTTGCGATCCCCAAAAAGACAAGATCACAGCCCTGAAAGAAAAAGAAACCACTTACCCCATTCCAAGGACCAATACTCCCCCACACTCTCAAGTGAAGGAAGCAGCTTCCAGGTCCAAAT
>NW_011243981.1:0-449 GCF_000146605.3 Meleagris gallopavo | reverse complement strand
GAGGCCCCTTACCTCTAACACCAAGCCCACGGGATAGCTCCAAGTAGGTCCCGGAAGAGATCGAAGTTGGCTCTCCTGAAGTCCAGGGTAGCAATCCTACTTATAGCTTTGCTTCTTCCACTCAGGATCTTGAACTCCACCATCTCATGATCACTACAACCCAAGCTGCCCCAACCTTTACTTCTTAACAAGTCCATCCTTGTTGGTGAGAATAAGGTCCAGTAACACCCCTCCCCACATTGGTTCCTTCACCACTTGTTTCAGAAAGCTGTCTTCAACACACTGCAAGAACCGTCTGGACCGTGCATGCCTGGCCATGTTGGTCGTCCAGCAAATATCTGGATAATTGAAGTCCCCCATAAGCACCAGTGCCTGGGAATGTGACGCTACATCCAGTTGCTTACGGAAGGCCTCATCAACCTCCTCATCCTGATCAGGGGGCCTGTAGT
>NW_011243980.1:0-484 GCF_000146605.3 Meleagris gallopavo | reverse complement strand
CCCTGGGCAGGTGCCTTTCAGCCACAGCAGCCCCTCTTCTTTATTTTTTGCAAGTTGCCCCACAAAAGAAGGAGCCCGAGAGCCATGCGCGTATGCCTGTGCTGTGGAGCAGAGCCGATGGGCCAATACACCTCTAGAGCCCCTGATGCTGGGGCAGGAATTTCAGCAGGAGGCTCTTTTGCACATGAACACTGTTTCTTCTTCTCTTTTCAGCCTGACAATCATCCTGGAAACTGCTGGCCCTTCCCAGGAAGTCAAGGGCACGTCTTCATCATGTTGCCCCAGGGCCATCTTTCCCACGGCAGTCACACTAACCCATGGAATTCCAGCAAATGCATACCATGCAGACAGCATCTCCAGTGCTCCTAAGGACTTTGCTGTCTACGTAACTGATTCCTCTGGGTTGTGGTGGTGGTAGTTTTGCGCAGCGTTTGACGAGGAGGGTGGTTGCAGATTCTAAGAGGGCTGCTGCGTGCAGTTCTTC
>NW_011243979.1:0-436 GCF_000146605.3 Meleagris gallopavo | reverse complement strand
CTTTTAGCCTTCCTCGTTGCATCCCTGCAGGCCCTGACTTACATTTCCTATATTCTTCCCAAGTGGTCCAGACCCTTTTTTCCACATTTTCATGGACTTTCTTCTTTCCTTTGAGCTTGCACATGAGCTCCTTGCTCATCCACAAAGGTCTCCTGCCACCTTTTCCCGATTTCTGTTCACAGGGACGCACCGATCCTGAGCTTGGAAGAAGAGCTGTTTAAATGCTGACCAGCTCTCAGAGGCCCCCTTACCTTCTAACACCCGAGCCCACGGGATAGCTCCAAGTAGGTCCCGGAAGAGATCGAAGTTGGCTCTCCTAAAGTCCAGGGTAGCAATCCTACTTATTGCTTTGCTTCTTCCGCTCAGGATCTTGAACTCCACCATCTCATGATCACTACAACCCAAACTGCCCCAACCTTTACTTCCTTAACAAGTC
>NW_011243978.1:0-506 GCF_000146605.3 Meleagris gallopavo | reverse complement strand
AATCTTGGCATCCGTGCCCAGGAGGAGGAAAGGGTAGCTACTGGGCATGCTGCTGCCTCCACCACACATGCACCTGCAGGGTCGCCAGCCCAGAAGGAGTCTGTGGCTGCCAGTCGGAACAAAACACCTCTCTGGAGGAAGGCAAAGCACTGGCAGTCATGCCAAGGAGGAGGGAAGGGTAGCTACCGGGCATGGATCCGCCCAGCCAGCAGAGGAAAAGCCGACCGTTCAGCACAAGGCAAGAGGCAAGGATGCCCACGAGGCGGGGACCCACCTGGGAAACCGAGAAGGAGCTGCAAATGCACCAAGCACTGCACAAAAGCCTAGAGAGGGCAGGAGGAATGGAAAAAACTCAACAGGCCAAGGGATGACATAGGTGCCATCACCCGGGCTGCTGGAACCATTGTGATGTCACAGTGCGTTGCCATGGTGACGACGGGCCCTGCAGCCGCTCACCAGCCCTGGGCCTGAGAACAGCCCTGGAAGCAGACAAGCTCAGCCTGCTC
>NW_011243977.1:0-358 GCF_000146605.3 Meleagris gallopavo | reverse complement strand
TAACAAAGAGGAAAGACCAGTACAATGGTTTGTAACATTGAAATTAATCCAGTGGAACCATTGATGTGAGGTAGCCATGTACATAAATGTTCATCTTTTATCTGTAAGGTAAACACAACAGTCTTAGGAATTTTTGAAGTGAATGTCACCTCCCATTCTACTTTTCTGGCTTCCTTAAAGCTTCACAATCCTGTAGTCAGAAGGCTATGAAGATTTCTGTGTATACTGGTCTCTGTTTTTCAAGCTCTTGTTTTCTAGCAAGAATCTTTATGTTGCTTTCTTTCCTTTTTCCCCAGCATTTCTCTGATGGATGTTTTTTTTCCCCTACAAGAAGAGGAATTTAGGAAGATAAAAAACT
>NW_011243976.1:0-455 GCF_000146605.3 Meleagris gallopavo | reverse complement strand
GTCCGTTCCTCCCACACAGCTGTACAAATAGCTAAATTAATTCCTTTTTGGTCGGTCCCTTCTGAAAATCAAAGACGTGGTTCTCATATTCTGTTCCGTTTTCTCCAAGTCATTTGAAGTTTCCTTTTATCCTGGTATTTTGTATTTTAATTATCATTCAGTGAGGGTTTTTGGCTTTAACTTTTTGTTTCTGTTTAATAATCCTGTGCTTTATTTCTCTTTCTCTTTCACAAATTTTAAACTTTACAGTCACAGATGGTCCCCTCGTACATAAAGTTAAACACAGAAAACAGCCTACTTGAATAAAGGACATGCATAATTGTTTGCAGGATCAGGGCATAGTGAGCACACCATAAATCCAAACAGGTGCTTGCCAATGGAACCTGATGGGCAGCCATATAAGTTGGCACATAAGGAGCCCTCAGAAACTCCTTTCTTACTTCTTGTTCCACATC